>NW_025389179.1:0-14545 GCF_016433145.1 Gracilinanus agilis | reverse complement strand
CTCCTTGTTTCTTGGGGCATGAAGACTGTAATAGGTAGAAAAGTTGACCTGGATTCCAAACCCTGTGGCTTATTCTGCCACTCTTTAAAAACAGAACAAATGACAGATGTGCTACGGGATTGGAGATGTGGAAATGTTGGCTTAATTTTCAAAAAGAAAGTAGATTCTTGAAATTATGCTTGAATTTGATTCCTAATATTTAATTCAACTAAATTTTTATTGATTATTAATGCTTTTTTATATCACATTAGTTTTTGAATGTATCTATCTTCTTTCCCCTAACCAGTGGGTCTTTTCTTATAACAAAGAGGAAAAGAGGAAAGGGAAAAAAGAGTGTATGTTGTTGTGTGTCTGACAGTTTATGAAAGATTTCACAAACATTGTTCCCCACCTCTGCCAGGAAGGAAGAGATATGCATTTTTCTCAACTCTCTTCTGGGACCAAGCTTGGTCATTATAATTATACAGCTTTCAGTTTTATTTTATTTTTCTTCTCATCTGTACTCTTGTAGTTTGTGTATTATTTTCCTGGTTCTGCTTACTTCTATCTTTCCCTCCAAAATCCATCCATCTTCTAAACTTCCCTTTTTCTGAGAACATCAACATTCTTCCTATGCCTCAAGTTTACAATCTTGGACAGCCTTGATTCCTCATTGTCTTTCATTTTATATATCTAATCACTTGCTAAGGCTAATCACTTGCTAAGTGACTTAGTGGATAGAGTGCTGGGCCTCAAATCATGAAGACCTGAGTTCAAATTTGACTTTAGATATTTACTATCTGTGTGACCTTAAGTTGCTTAAACTGTTTGCCTTAATGCACTGGAAAAGGAAATAGCAAACCACTCTAATATTTTTGCCAAGAAAAACTTACAGACAGTATTGAAGTGTTATGATCTATGAGGTCACAAAGAGCTGGACACAACTAAATAACAATCAATTGCTAAATCTTGCTTTTTCTTGTTTAAGTTTTCATATTTGTCCCCTTTGTATTCATACAAAACTATTATGATAGTTCATGCCCTCATCCACTCGATTATTTCACAGCCTCCTAATTGGTGTCCTTCAAATCTATCTTCTGATATATCTATCACACAGCAGTTGGTGATTCTTAAAGTGCAGGTTGTAAAAGGGGAAAATGGGAAGATTATTGCTGGACTGGATATTTAAAGTTTGGTCGCCAGGGATTGATTACTCTATTCCAAAATAAGAGACTCAAGTCAAGATGACTTTTACTGTGGTTTATTTACAATTAGGAAGGTTGAAGGTAGGGAAAATGAGAGAGAGAAACTCTGGCCTGGACTGGAGGCCTGAACTAGGTAGGGCTTCAGAGGCCCCAGAAGAGGGGGCACAGAGGTTAATTAAACAAGGCTTCTAGCCACAAGGCCTCCTCTAAGAAGAGAGGCTTCCTTGAGGCTAGTGCCTCCAGAGATGGCAAGGGCAAAAGGAAAGAGAGTCAGCCTAACTTACCCACATGACAACTCAAAGGGAAGTAGTCTGAGCTCTCATCAGAGCTCCTTCAAGGCCAAGTTCAAAGCTCAAAAAACTCCTCACAGGAAGTTACCATCAGATTTAAAAGATGGCAGTTTTCGTCACTTCCTGTGTCCACCTCCAGTTTCAGGTGGACAAATGGTAGCCTCAACCCTCTTTTAGACTGCCCAGGGGCAGTCACTTGTTTTTGATTTGTCACTATCACTCGTGGGTCACAGACTTCCCCCTCCCCACTTAATTCTAAGTTGGGTGGGGTGACATTATTCCTGGTGACTAAAGTCTAAAGAATGAATGAGGGTAAGCTAATTCCATTTACATAAGGTTTCATTATCTTACTTTCTCATTCAATAAACTCCAGTGGCTCCTGGTTGAAATTAGGTGGCACAATGGATAAAATTAGAGCCAAGAATCAAGAAGACTCGTTTTCTTGAGTTCAAATCTGGCATCAGACTCTTGTTAGCTGTGTGACTCTAAGTCACTTAATCTTGTTTGATTTAGTTCCTCATCTGTAACTTTTTTGTGCTTTTCTTGACTCTTGAGTTTGCATTTAAAAGTTTCTATTTGGCTCTGGCCTTTCCATATATAATGCTTGAAAATTCTCAGTCTGTTAAAGACATTTTTTTCCTCCTATTGAGCTATTCAGCTTTGTCCAGTACCTTATATTACCAAGTATATTTAGAATCGTCCTGAGATAATCCAAAGGGAGTTAGATCAATTTTCTGGCATAATGCTAGTGGATTGTGCAGGTTTCACAAGCCTACAACAGTGAAGTCAGCACAATGCTCTGTAAAGCTTCTGTTTGATATGCAGTCTAATACCTCTTCTCTCCTGCACCTTCAGAGCCTCCTAAACACTGAACTACTCATGTCAGTGCGTGCATCAACCTCACCACCTAGGCAGGCATCACTGGAAAATATACTGCCAAGGTAAGTGAACTTACCTACAACTTCCAAAATTTCTCCCTTTTCTGTAACCGCTGGTTCCACATATGAATGATGCAGTGATGACTGGTGGAGAACCTTTATTTCCTTGGTGTTTTTCAGGCCCAAAGTAGCACAAGCAGCAGAAATCTACCCATATTTTGTTGCATTTCAGCCTCAGAGGCTATACTGAATGCACAAATAATTGGCAAACAAAAAGTAACACACCAATTCTCCCTCTATTTGTCTTGGCTTCAGTCTTTTCAAGTTAGTTTACCATAAGTTCAGTAGCTGACCTTGATAGCATTTTCATCCTCGTTGAAGATATCTGACCACATGGAAAAAAAACATCATGCTAAAAAGCATGGAAATAAGTATACAACTCTGCTTCACTTCATTGGTGATTGGGAAAGCATGAGAGCATTACCCTTCATTTATAATCCATGCAATCATGTAAGGATTAAAAATTAAAGGTTGGACTAAATTTATGGGAAATATGATTGCCAAAATTATTACTCAAGTCAGAATGACTTTTTATGGTAATTTATTTATAAAAGGAGAAAGAGTGAAAGCAAGGAAAATCAGAGAGAGAGAGATAATTACTCCAGCATGGTCTGAACCAGGCAGGGCTTCAGAGGTCCCAGCAAAAGAGGCCCAGAAGTAAATTAAACAAGGGTTTTAGCTACTAGGCTCCTCCAAGATGAATGGCCTCTCTAGAGGTAGTACCTCTCAGAAAAAAAAACCGGGAAAGGGAGTTAGCCTTTTTCACTCATCCACGTGGTAATTCTAAAGGAAAAATCCAAGAGCAGTCCAAGGTCCTAAGCCAGAGCTCTTTCAAGTTCAAGTTGAAGGCAAAAGACCTGGTCACAGGAAGTTCTTGCCACTTTTAAAGACCATTTCTTTCGTCACTTCCTGTGCCTTCCTCTTTTTGTGGACCAATTACAGCTAAAACTTTGCTTAGAACTGCCCAGGGGGCAGTCAGTCAATTCTGATTCGTCACCCATTATTGCACACGTGGGTCACAGACCTCCTCATACTTAAGGATAAGAGGTGTATATGCTTCTGGTGATTAAATCTAAAAATGGGCAGGGGAGAGTTAATCTCATCTTCACAATTCCCCCTGTGATCATTTGGGAGAATAGTCTCCCCAACTGATCATTTAATATAATTGGCTTATACCTCTAAAAATCTAACTACAGGTGTATACAATATTGCACCTTCTAAGAGGAAACTACAATAGTTAAGAGATAAGAGGGAAATAGAAGAGAAAGAAAGCAATTTTACTCTTACATTTTATGGCAACCACCAGAAGTGGAGTTCAGAACTCTTAATTCTCTCTGAGTGGATTTGTTTGAAAAGAAACCATGTTTCACCCCCTCAAACTCTGAAAGAATTCTGGAAACTCTCTTTGGAGCTTCTGTCTGTTGCTGCCAATGCAGCCTTCTGCTGCTGTTACTGCTGCTGCTGCTGATTGGAAATTTTTGTATTGGAATTGGAAAAAAAGAACTCTTGAATTCAGTGCCTGTATCCTGTCACATATGTTGTATTTGCTGATTGTTTTAAGATTTTATTTTAAATTCTGTTACACTATGTCATTTTAGGTTACTGTGTTTTGACAATTAGCTATACGTACTGTATACATACTCTTTATTTGTACCTCTCCATATGACTGGACTCTATAGAGAAGATATCATTGTAAGAGTACCTTTAAGTTGTTTGTAACAAGAGATAGGGGTCCATTTAAAAGTTGAAGTGCTATAGCACTATTTCTCACCTCCATATTAAAATGGATGAGACATATAAAAGGCATGCCTTCTTGAGCTGTTACAGTCTCATGCCAAAGGAGGGAGCAAACCCAAGGGGTTGGTTACCCCGTGATGGATTATAGTCTTATAAAGTTTTCCTAAGGGGCCTGGTACCCCTAAATGGCCCTCAAAAGGGAGCATTTCAGCCAAAATTAAAAGCCATGAGGTTCAGTGGCTACCTGAGTGGATCTGCATGTTTATCAACACCTTCCTCAGAGGGGATTGTATAATTGTCATAAAATTCCAGTTTTATAAAAGTTAAGAAACTTGCTACTTCCCAGAATCTAGAAGATGAACTGCTTGGAGAAGGAGCCATGGAGATGCCTGCAGAACCCTCACACTGCACTGAAAGATCCAGAAATTAGTGAAATTGAACTGTGTGGGGTTGTAACACATTTATTTTGTATGTATACTCTTATGCTGAAGGGGACTGCCTTCTAATTGGCCTTTTGTCAGTGTACTTAGTAATCACTGGGTTTGTTCTCTTTCTCTTTTATCCACAAATTAATCGTAATTTATAAGTTGGTTGTGTTTACAAGATTCATTGGGGAGCTCAGGGGAGGATTGTGAAATTGGAATCTGTTACCCTAAAATCTACGATCCCCAGCAAAAAACTATGATTCCCAGGACCCCATTCACTTCCTGTTGTTACATGCTGATGAAGACAAAAATTGGGTGGAGTTCTGTGTCTAGGGCTCTTTTCCTTCCTGTTGGAAGCTTTGGTAGGGCAGGCATTTTGAGCAGGTAGAAAACTTAAGTCACATGGTTCTGTTTTGTCAGATAATAAACTTTATAAAATATAATACTTCAAATATTAGACATTAATTTAACTCTTAAAGGGGCCATACCCTGACCCTAACCCTCAGCTAGTAGTACTATCTACTGACAAACACCAGAATTACAAGCAATTTAATAATTAAATTTAAACATGATAAAAAAAAAAACCACTTAGAATGATTTTTAATGGCATTTCCCAAGCTGGAACAACATTGTTTCTTTGGTATTTAAAATGGATCATAATCCTAGAGAACATATCACAATGAATATACTGAGTCCTCTTCCTGGGTATGATTATAATAGTAAGATATGGGGCATTTTATCTGTCTCTCTTTAAGAAAAACTCGACAAATACCCTAAGTAATTTAGAGGTGCAAATAAGAGATTCATTTTAACCCCACCCTGTACAATGCATTTCCTGTCCAACCAATTACCCCTTCTACTACTCAACAAATTGTGGAACTAAAAGCCCAAATTGAAAGTAACTCGAATGATCTTGAAATACGACTGGAAAATGTGAAGGAGGGTTTGAGAGAGCTCAAAGGTTTTATAAAAAGCATTGAAAAGAACTTAAAAAACCCCCATAGTAAGACAGATTTATCTCTTCATACTTTCTCATCATCAGAGCTGATTCAGTCTCTCTCCCATCCGGTGATGATACTGGGGAGGGGAAGGAACCTTAATGAGTCTAGAGGTGACTTTTTAAGCCTTTTCAGACCCTATTGCTTTACTGATTGCTAACTGTTCCGGTTTTGTTCCCCTCCAAAATAGTGAAGAAGTCTGTAACACAGCTAATGGAAATGAAAAAAAGGACTCTTGAATTCAGTTTTTATATCCCATCACATATATTGTATTTGCTGATTGTTTAAGATTTAATTTTGTTTGTTAAGTTCACATATTAATCTAATGTAATATATTCTGTTACACTATGTCTCTTTCTATTACTGTATTTTGGCCATTAGCTATATGTGCGGTACTTCCCCATATGACTGGACTGGAGAAAATATCATTATACAAGTCCATAAACAATTTGCACAAACCCTTTTCCTGGCAAAACCATTGGTCTTTATGGATGCTGAGTTTGTCACCAGATCCATCGAGGTCACATGTTGCCTAAATGGTCTTTTGTGCCTTTTTGCCTTTGTTAACTGTCACATAGATGATGGATGGACTCCATCAAATTGGTTTCAACCTGTATACAAGCTTTGGAGAATTTAATGACCTAATAATTTAAATTGATTTTAAGGGTCTTCAGACATGATTTTTAGATATCTAGTAGCATCCATACTTCTGACTGATCATTTGCCTGCCTTTGAATTCTTTATAACAAGAGGTAAGGGTCCATATGCAATGGCACAATTATATTCCCCACCTCTGCATTTATAAAAATTTACATTTTTAGGATGAGACATATAAAGACATGCCTTTTATGGCTGCTATAGTCTCATACCACAGGAGCTGGTAAGGTTTTCCTAGGGAGTGATACCCTTGGATGGCTTCCAAGAGGGAGAATTTCCCATGAAGCCTAAGTAGCTTCTGGATGATTTTTTAACTCTTCAGCTTCCCTTCCATTAGAACAATATAGATTCTTGGTGACATTTTAGACCCAAAAGATTTTCAACAATAGTACAGAGGTTTGTGGTTTTTTTCTGGGCTCCTCTGCCACATTTTGGAATGATGGCAGTAACAGACTTTGTTAAAAATATCTCAGCCAAGGTTGAAAGATTTGCTACATCTGTAGAATTTTGACAAGTATCCATGAGTTCATAGGTTTTTAAAAAAATATCACCCAGTAACTCATATAAATCCTACATAATAGTGGGTTTATTTGCTATTATCATTTAAATGTGCTCTTATTATTTTAGGGATTTTGGTACTTCTTGAATGTGCATTAGCTGCTATACTACTGTTTTTCATAAAGCTGTTTCCTTAGTGAAAATTATGTACACTCACACTGTGGATCATAGCTAAGCGAAAAAGGAAATGGATCTCATTTTTGAGTGAGAAACTTTTTTATTCTGCCTCTCCTTGGGCAAGCACAATATGTCACTGATTATGAACTATATATTTTTGATTAAAAAAATTTATTATTGCTTTTCCTTGCATTAGAGTATTTGATTTTTCTTTTTTCTCTTATTTTTTGTATTTGAAGCACATGTTACTAATATTAATTTTTTAAAATTTTGCAATAATATGTTTAAAATATATATTTGTTTTAATATCAATGCATACTCAAAAGCTTTAGACTATGGAAATTGATAGATAAATGTTATGGGACTGTGATTGTTTGTGTCTGATTCCAGGAGAAGGGAATAAAAGAGCCACTGTAGTGTCAAGGAGAGCACAAAAAGCAATCTGCATAGTGCCTACAAGCACAAGGTCAAAAAGACCAAATCAATCCCAGTGGGATTGATGAGAATCTGTGCCAAGAGAGAGGACTTGTTTAAGTCCAAGGCTGTGATTGTTTGACATACATCAGATGCAGGCCTTCCCCATCCCACATTCAAACAAGTTCCGAAGTTTGGCTAGCATCCTGGCTCCCCCATCCCTGAGAATGAAGGTAAAATCAGACCAGGGAATGACACTTCCCTTTCACAAGAAAATCTAGTGCTTTTTTCTCTTATAATATGGCAACTTCCTGTAGTCCTGGTTGCCAATGGGTAAGTACAATATTAATGCATTTTGTCCTACAGACTTGTGGGACAGAATTTACTTCAATTGGACTCTAATACAAGGGCCTATTATGAATTTATTCTTGTTTTACTCAGAAATTTTTATATACAGATTTTTGAATTTTTTCTTTCTCCCAAAGTTTAATTTTTTCTTCTATTTTGTTTTTCTTTTTATGTTTTTTGTTTTTCTTTTAATAATTGACCCACACACACCATAACTCAACCATGTATCCTGAGCTTATCTGGGCATTGTTCAACACCCTTCTCAGGGGGGATTGTATATATTTTCATAAAAATCCAAGATTTAAAATTTTTTGAGAAAAATTCCAGGGAAACAAACTTGCTAACTCCTTGAATCCAGAAAATGAACTGTTTGGAGAAAGATGCCTACAGAAACCCACACTGCATCAAGAAGATTCAGAATGAACTGTGGGGTGCAATTGATTGAACTGAAGGGTGTTGAACACATTTATTTTGAATTTAAACTTTTATGCCAAAGGGGACTGCCCCTTAATTGGTTCTTTGTCAATGTGCCTAGCAAACATTGGTTTTGCTTTCTCTCTCTTCTATTTCCCTCTTATCTCTAACTATTGTAGTTTCCTCTTAGAAGGTGCAATATTGTATACACCTGTAGTTAGATTTTTAGAGATATAAGCCAATTATGTTAAATGATCAGTTGGGGAGACTAGACTCCCAAATGATTACAGGGGGAATTGTGAAGATGAGATTAACTCTCCCCTGCCCATTTTTAGATTTAATCACCAGAAGTATATACACCTCTTATCCTTAAGTATGAGGAGGTCTGTGACCCACATATGCAATAGTGGGTGATGAATCAGAATTGACTGACTGCCCCCTGGGCAGTTCTAAGCAAAGTTTTAGCTGTAATTGGTCCACAAAAAGAGGAAGGCACAGGAAGTGACGAAAGAAATGGTCTTTAAAAGTGGCAAGAACTTCTTGTGACCAGGTCTTTCGCCTTCAACTTGAACTTGAAGGAGCTCTGGCTTAGGACCTTGGACTGCTCTTGGATTTTTCCTTTAGAATTACCACGTGGATGAGTGAAAAAGGCTGACTCCCTTTCCCTGTTTTTTCTGAGAAGTACTAATCTCCAGAGAGGCCCCTCATATTGGAGGAGGCCTTGTGGCTAAAATCTTTGTTTAACTGACCCCTCGGCCCTCTGAAGCCCTACTGGAGTAAAGCCAGGGCCTGAGCAAATAGACTAGCTTATTAAGTTAGATTTCTTACTTTGCCCTCTTTCTCATTTCTCTACTTTCACTCTTTCCCTCTATTTTATAAATTCCTAAAAAGTCATTCTGACCCGAGTAATAATTACAGTGACCACATTCCTCATAAATTTAGTCAAACCCTTTAATATTTTACCCCTTATATCACATAACCTGAATACCAAACACACATTTACCTAAAAGACAATATTTTATGGAGAACTCACAGAAAACAAGCACTAATACAGAGGTCAGAAGTAGTGGTACAAAGGCATTCTCAAGGTCTCTCTGAAGAACTTTAGTACTGATTGAGACATGGGAGGCTCTGGCACAGGATTAACCAGCATGTCATGTCCGCATGTCATGGCATGTCAAAGGTGCTCTATTTCACGAGCAAAACAGAATGACAGTAGTACAAAGGAAACATGAGCTGCGCAAAGCTTGAGACATTTCCATCCCAAATATTCTAATAGACTTTTTTGCCTGACCTGTGGTAGAGCCTTCTGAATTCATACTGGACTGATCAGTTACAGCTGAATATACTGTACCCTAACCTCAACATCAAGTCATTGCTCCTCTTTGAAAACTAAGAACGAACAACAATATAAACTCAGCTTGGCAAAGTAAGTAATACTTAACTATAAGACCTTATCTTTTGTCTTTCGGAAAATTGTGTCCTAAGATTTTCTCTCCTTCATGTTAGTAGCTACAAAATCTTTCATGATTCTGTGATTCCTTGCTTCTTGCATTCTTTCTTTCTGACTGCTCTATGGCTTTTTTTAAACTGGGAAGCTGTGGATTTCAGCTCTGACTTGGTTAAAGGCATAAATGGTCTCATAAGGATTTTGGATGATATGATTCTAGAAGGATAACTAATATCCTTCAATACCACAGAATCAGGATCACAAAGGTGAAAAATTGACTGAATTTAAGATAAAATTCATTCAAGATAAATGGTCATATACTTGGGTCCAAAAAAATCAATTAGGGAAGATAAAGAAATAATTTATTTAGAAAAAAACAACAAACCATGAATTTAGTGCATTAACACCTACACTAAAAGTGAATGGTGTGGTAGTTCATCTTTTCCTCTCTCAAAACTCTTCCCTTCATCACACAGTTTGAAGTTTTACTGCACTGATAGAAGTATGATACCGAAAGTGTAGAGTGTAGTCTTCCAGCATGATATATAAGGATTAGTGAAAGCCCTGGGGATTTTTGTGAGGGGAGGAGTCACTAAAGCTATTATCAAGTATCTGAGGGGGCATTTATACAGAAGAGTGAATTAGCCTTGATTAGCTGGGCCCCAGGGGTTAGAACTAAAAATAATGGTGGCAAGTTGTAGAGAAATTTCAGCTCAATATAATAAAAAGTTTCCAAACAATTAAAAGTTATTAATAAGCTGAGTAATGTCTTGAGAAATAGTGAATGCCCTATCATTGGAGGTGTCCAATTAGCACTTAATGGGGATATTATAGAGAGGGTTCCTGCCCAGGTTAGATTTGGTGACCTCTGAGGTTCTTTCTGCAAGATTCTGCCTGAGGCAGAACTGGGGACTGTAATAAGGAAATCCTTAGGGGAGGCATAATTGTTAACATAATAATTCACAAAGTAATTTTTCTTACTACAATCTTGGAAGTCGTGCATGTCCCTGTTTAACAGATAAAGAAACAAATACTTAGAAATTGTGACTTGCCCATGATAATAAGAAACATAACTGAGATTTGAATCCAAGTCTTTGGGTTCTGGACTCAGTGCCTAGGACCACTGGAGACAAATACATCAAATCAGGGGAACAGATATAATCTGAAAGCTAGGTCATTTCACCATCAGAGAGAGGCCCTATGGTAGTAGATAGAGAAGCAGATTTAGAGTCAAGAATTAGTCAATTAACAAGGACTTATTAAATGTTTACTATTTGCCAAGGTCTATGCTAAGGGATGAGGATTCAAAAAAAGGTAAAAACAGTTCCAGCCCTCAAAGAGCTCACATTCTAATAAGAGCATGCAAACAACAACGTATATACCAGATATATATATATATATGATAGATGGAAGACCTGGATTGAAATCCTGATGTAAACACTTATTATGTGACCCTGGGCAAGTCAATCCTTCTTGTCTCAGCTATAAAATGAAGAGGTTGGATCCACTGGTTTCCAAGGTCCCCTCCAGGTTTAAGTCAATGATCTTATTTATGAGGTGGGTAAAGAAGGGTAGAGTTGATACCCATCAGAGTTCAAAGCTAAAGATTTCAGTCTAAGTATAAGGAACCTAAATAAAGTGGCACAGAATAGACACTTTGTCCAAAATCGAGCTACTTTCTAGAACCTATAAATAAACCTATGGCATGGGTGCCAAAGATAGCACTCAGAGTTCTCTCTGTGGGTACATAGGCTCCACCCCCACAAGTTCATTACTATAAAGGCAGAGGGACTGGCGTGGAGCTGCTCCCTTCCCCCTCTCCATCATGCCCAGTGACATTTTTTCACATCCCTGTCCCTCTGCCCAACAGTCCAATGGAAGCTCACAGGGAGTGAGGTGGGTGGCTCACAGGCGGCAGAGCTGGAGGGGAATAGAATGTTTGAGCCATTCCCCTCCCCCTCTCTACACTCACTGAGGGCATTCCTCACTTCACCCACCCCTCTATCTAGCAGCCCAATGGGAGCACTTTCTCCCTCTCCTGTGTGGGGTAAATGGGGGGGGGAGTTGCAGGGCCTGCCCAACACTTGATGGAAGTGAAGGGCATGGCATGACTTTTTTGGGGGTGAAACGGGCACAGCACTCAGTCTTGGGGGCTGAGGCCTGGCACTCTGCCTCTAAAAGGTTCACCATCACTGTAGAAGCTTGGGTCCTTTTATTTTAGGAGCTGGTGTGTTGTTTCTCAATAGGCACCAAAGTCTCTTTGGTGACAGATGGGCCAGATTTGCTAAGGTTGAGGTAATACATTGTCCAATTCTGAGGTTTTTAAAAGAATAAAAAGTCTTTTCAAGAAGAATTAAAATGCTGCTCTAACTTTATGCACCTTAAAATCTTAGAATTTATAAAAACAGGAACTTTTTATCAACATGTGATGGTGCACATTGCTAATCTTGCATGAACAAACAGAAGACTAGGTAAAATATATCTATATGGGTATCATAAGCATTTATCAGTGAAGTATGTAAGTGCTTATTATGTACTAGAATACAAAGAATGAAACAATCCCCATTCAGGAAGAAAGCACATTACAAATAGAAACAAAATAATAAAATGTAGTTTGGGAAGGAGGTCACTAGTAACTATGAGTATCAGGAATGGACTTCATGTAGAAGGTAGTGTTTCAACAGTGTCCTGAAGGAAGAGAGGGATTTTTGTGAGGAAGGACTAGATTCCAATTGTAGATTCCAATTGTGAAAGATGGCCAATGCAGAGGCAGGGAGATTAGAGACGGAGTGTAGTGTGTGCAGAAAAGGCAATCAGTTTGGCTGGATGAATTACAGGGTGTAGGAAGAAGAATAATGGACAGTGAGGCTGGAATGACAGGTTAGGGCCAGGTTACTTTTAAAATCTAAACAAAGGAGTACATATTTTATTCTAGATGTGATAGGGATCTACAGAATTGAGGGGTATGATATGGCCAGATTTAAAGAAAATAATTTTGGCAGTCGTGGGGAGGAAGGCCTGGAGTAAAGATGAGATTTAAAAGAGAGAGGGCAGTTGGGTGGCAAGAGGCATTGAGGTCTTGAACTAAGGTAGTGGTTGTGTAAACAGACATGGGGCTTGACTTGAGAGAGATTGTGGAGGTAGAAAAGGAAAAGGTTTGGCAACTGATTAGATTATGATGGCAATAGTATAATAAATGCTCAAGGACCATTTGCTATCTCTAATTATCCAGGTTTGTTTTTTTTTGAGGACTCTTAGGCAAGTAAATAACTAATGTCAATCCCGTAAGTGTCTGAAGGGGAAAAAGAGGTCCTTAGAACAAGACATGGGGGAAAATAATACCAAAAAAAGTTTCAAATTGTACAGCACATAATGTTAGAACATTTCTCTACTAAGGATGTACATATTTCTTCAACAGAAAAGGATTAAAAATAAATATGGGTGGGTGGTTTAAGAGGGAGTGAAACAGAATAAGATGTTCTCTGTGTGTGTTTGTGTGTATGATCCTGTGTAATCAATCTTAGGGAGTGACTTGGGGTATCTACAAAAAATGAACTCAAAACACCTCTGACTCCCGTCTTGGGTTAAGTGAATAAGTATATAAAGGCTCATTGGATGAAACTTGCCTGGTGGTGTTCATTAGTTGTATGACTCTGGTTTATGGTTATTTAACATAACTCCTGAGAATTTCCTTATAAAATGAAGATGTTGGATCTACTTGGGATCCCCACCTAAGGATTTCCTAATTACAAGCTCCAGTTCTGCCTGAGGTAGAAAGAATCTTAAGAGGTCACCAAATCCAACCTGGGCAATAATGGGGCATTCACTACACCAACAATGTGTCCCATTCCTGGAGTGGGAGAGCTGTAACAGAGGCAGACTTAAGGGGACTTGATGACACAAGTAAGCCTCAGTGAAATTCAAAGGGTTTGGGTTGGAGATTCATGAGAAACTGAAAACATACTTCCTTTAGGAAATATTCCAAAATTAAACTCAACTGATAATGACCATTCCTCTTTACTGTGTTCTTTGAAGCCCTTGGAATTCAATTGTACTATTTATTCGGTCTAGTTTTTATACAGCATTTTTTTCATGTATGTATATTATTTCACTTGAATGACATTATAATACTCCTAGATGATTACTTATTAATAGTCCAGGATTTCTTAAAGGGCAGAAACATATTCTCTATTGGTTAGGCCTTGGAAAAAGTGGGAGAGGAAACAGTCAAAGCAACTGCTAGCAAAGATGACTCTGGCTGAGTTCGTTCTCCAATCCAAAGAACATTGGTTTGAACTGACATACTCTATGGTACTCCAGTTAATCCCAACATCAATCAAGGCTCCTCGGGGTCCATCGGACCTTTTTCATCCCCCACAAAAACCCCAGCTTCTAGCCCGCCTCTTCTGGAAAATCCTCCGGGGCTGGCAGGCGATACCGTTATCACAGTAGGTGGAGGAGAGGGGGAAACTTTGGCCATTTCTCCAGTTCGACCTATAAGCCTCCCCGCCCCCACCCTCAGAAACAGAGAGGACAACACCCATTCTAAAAAAGTCAGAGGCTGTGCTAAGGTTCGGACTCTGACCTCTGGACGCCCAGTTGGAGGTTCTTTCAATTCCACCCCAACAAAGCCACGAACGTCTTTTTCCAAAAGATTTCCCGGTAAATTAAGGGGGGGGGCGGGCCAAAAGGCCCAAGACAGCCCATTCTCCTCCCCAGCGACAACAGTGACGTACTGGAGCAGCGGTGACGACATACAGTGACGTAAGGTGACGTAGGGGGCAGGGCGGACGAATCAGCCACGCCCCTGGGGGGGGTCTCGACTCAACCCGGGGCCGTAGGGCGCCAGCGAGGGCCAGCGGGTAGCAGCCCCACAGCTACCTCTGGGAACGCACAGCCCTGCGCCCGCTGCTCCGGAACCTTAGACGACGCTCGGCTGCGCTGGGCCTCTAGCGGTTGCTAAGTGACGCCAGCGCGCAGCTGGCGCGGGCGCGGGCGCGGCCACGGAGCAGTGC
>NW_025389178.1:0-3168 GCF_016433145.1 Gracilinanus agilis | reverse complement strand
GAGGAGGGCAGAGATGGCGGGGGGCGGGCAGAGCCGATAAGGGAGAGGGCAGAGGAGGGGTGGCAGGGAGGACGGGGAGAGGGCAGGGAGGACAAACAACCAAAGGGAAAATCCTCGTCAGCTGCAGCCCCTACCCCCACCCTAGCTGAGCCAGCAGGGTCCCCGGGGTGAGGGGAGCCCCCAGCACACGCACACCCACTCACACTCACACTCACACACACTCACACACACTCACACTCACGGCCCAGGCTCCGGCCCTTTCTCTCCTGGCTTACTCTCCATCTCCTTCCTGTCCCTGCCTCGCCTCTCCCGCTCTTTCGGGCTCCTTCCCAATCCTGTGGACATTTGGACCCACCTCGGGGCACAGGATCGGAGAGGAAGAGCCGGGAGGGATCGCAGAGGCACTGAGGCCAAGCCCCTTGTTCTACAAATGGGGAAACCGAGGCCCGGGGAAATGAAGGGACCTTGCCCAGGCCCTGAGCCTCGGGGACCCTCCAGGGAGGCAGACAGGGAGCCAGAGTAAGCCAGAGACAAAACACAAGAATGAGAGGCCAAGAAGAAAGAAAGAGGCAGCCAGAGATAGAGACAGTCAGAGACACAGGAAGAGAGAGACGGTCAAAGATGGGAGAGACACAGACAGAAAGAGACAGACAGAGAGAAAAGGCAGAGACGGTCAGAGATACACAGAGGGCCGCAGAGACAGAAGGAGATTGAGACAGAGAGACAGACAGAAACAGAGACAGACAGAAGGACAGCCAGAGACACCCAGAGAGAGGCCGGCAGGCAGATGGAGAAGGGGGACGAGCGGCCCCGGGCCCCGAGCCCGCCTCCCCTCCAGGCCCGTCTCCTCCGGGCCTTCTGCCTGCCGCCTCTTCCTCCCTCTTCTCCCCTGGCGCAGAGAAGAGGGCACCAGCCTGCCCCCCTCATCCCGGGGTCCAGGAGCAGGGGGAGCAGGGCCTCTGCCCCCCCAGATGGAAGCCAAGCACCGACACGGATAAACGTTAAAGGGACCTCACTTTACTGACAGCCAAAACGCTCCACCTGGGTGGCTGCGGCCCCGCCGGCTGGGCACCCCTCGGCATTCGCCCCTGGCAGGGCTGGCAGTTTGGTTGGTTTTTAACTGATCTGGGGGTCGGTTTAACCCTCTGAGTTTGCTGCGTTTGTCATTTGGTTTTTAGAAAATCGTTTTAATTGTGTTTAAGCTTAGGTTTAATTCTGGTTTGGGGGGGTTGGTTTGAGGGGGTCGGCGCCGGGGGTGGGGCTTCTCTTTGGGCCCCCTTCTCCCCCAGGCCTTCAGCTCCTGGTGCTGGGGGGCAGTTTAAGTCCTGGCTTAGCCCTCGTTAGCTTCTGGTTTAGCTCCTCGTTAAGATCTGGTTTAGTGTTAGGGTGCCTGCTAGCCCCCCCCAAGGACCCTGCGCTGAGGATGGGCCAACTTGTGACTCGGCTGCTGGGCCTCCCGCTCAACGCACTTGGGCACCCCTCAGCCTTCCTGGGCACTCCTGGGCCTGTCTGGGGCAGAAAGCCCCCTCGGGCCCCGTCCCGGGGCAAGGCTCTGGGGGCTCCCCTCCAGGGGGTCTCCTCCCGAGAAATCTAGGGATGCGGCTGAAAATCCAGGCGGGTCTCCTGCCTCGCGCCCCTCTCACGGGGTAACCCGCTCATTTCTGTGGCGCCTTGCAGGGCCTCCAGGCACCCCACATGCACTTTCCCCCAAAGCTCCCCACTCGGTAAACGCCTTGACCGAAGCGGCACCCGGCCGTGTCCCCGCCCGGCCTTCCCCACCAGACCCACCGAGTCACAAGGCGTCCCGGCCCCAGGCTGGGTTCTCCCTCTCGGCCTCTCTGACGTCAGGAGAGGGGAGCCTGGGGACCCGGGCGAAGGCGCCCCGGAGGCCCCAGCCGTCCCCCTCTGCCTCGCCAGCCCCACTGGCACACTCCTCAAAGGGTTAAAGCTCGCCCAGCTGGAGAGAAAAGCGGCCCAAAGTGGGCTCGTTCCAGTCCCTTTAACTTTTGGTCCTGCTGTGGGTTTATCACGTCTGATTATCGGCATGTTTAGTCCCCACCTGGGGGGCAGGAGGTTACAGGGGTTTAGGTGGGGCGCTGCCCCGTGAACATTTAAAAGCAGAGTTATCAGCTGGTTAAGTGGACTTTTAGCACTTCTACGTCCCCCTCGCGTTTAGCCTTAAAGGTACAGAGCTCGCCCTGGCCCTCCAGGGCCGCCTTGAAGGGTGGGGTGGGGGGATCGCAGAATGGCCGGACGCCCCCCTGGGCCCCTCAGGTTCCGGCTGTGGCCGGGGGCCCCTGTCTCCTTTCTCCTGGGCCTCCCTTCCGCTGGGCTCCTCTCGCCTTCCCAGGAGGCCGGGGGGCTCCACGAGGACCCTCCTTCTCGGTGCCCTCCTCCCCTCTCGGTGCCGCTCCTCCCCGTGCCCGGCTTGCCCTCTCTCCCCACTGGCCGCTCGCCTGCCCGTCCAGGGAAGCGGGGTTCTCTGGGCGCTGAGGCTGTGGAGGGCGAACGAGGGAAGGGGCGAGCCGTGCGCTTTGTAGCTCGGCGTCCCTCGGAGGCCGCCCACAGACGGGGAGGGGGCCCAGGGGGTCCTCGGCCAATCTGCCCTTCGGGGGCAGGGGCGGGAGAAGAGAGAGCTCTGCACCGTTAAGAGTGTGTTTTTAAGTGAATTAATTAATTCTGGTTAATTACCTTTGTCGAGCAGCCACTCATCTACTACCCGACCAAGCCGGTAGGGGATTCTCTGTCTAGCAATCGCCAGGCGTTCGTTATCAAAGTTTCCTTGGAAAAGTTTAGAGAGACACGTTTTCTCAGACACGACGAAGTCCAATGAATGAGAAGTCAAGTATTCAGAACTCAGGAGGACCAGAGGGAGCGCGGCGCCGCCGTGGCATGGCGTGGCGTGGCGTGGCGTGGCGTGGCGTGGCGGCGTCCGGCCGAAAAGCCCCCACGGACAGCCACGAGGCCGGCCTTCTGCCTCCCTCGCCTCCCGGCCGCCTCCCTGGCGGCCCCTCCGAGGCCCCCCCGAACCCCAAGGGAAGGCAGCCGGAAGGGCCAAAGTCACAAGTTCAAGGGTTTAGAGTGGCCCAGCCCTTTGGGCCTGGGCGCTGCTCCCGGCACAGCGGGGAGCGGGGCGGGGCGGGGCGTTTAGCGGCTTTAGGTTGGGGG
>NW_025389177.1:0-3771 GCF_016433145.1 Gracilinanus agilis | reverse complement strand
GTATATATATATATATATAATCTCATTTAATCCTAACAAACCTAAGAGGTAGGTGTTATTATTATCTCCATTTTATAGTTGAGAAAATTAATGCAAGCAAAGGTTAAGCGACCTTCTCAGGTTCACACAGCTAATATCTGAAACTAGATTAGAATTCGGATCTCCCTGACACTAGGTCTAGTCCTCTGTCCACTGCAACAGAGAGCTATCTCTCAATACAGTCATAGCCAATATATCAGATTTAGGACTTGATTCCATGGTTTCTTGGCTTCCAAGCCAATTATCTGTATTCTATACCATATTGCTTCTCTCTTCAAGTTTACTATCTGAAGTAGGTATTACTAAATAAAGTCCTATGGATAAGCCCACCTGATAATTTAGACTAGATGCATTTAAACATACATAAGGCAAATCCTATGTAGTATTTAAAAAAAAAGTTTATTCATTGAAAAACCATATAATTTGTGGTTAACCTTCAGTGAAAAGGATGAGGTGAAAAGTGGAAAAAAGGAAAAGAAATAGAAAGAATAAAATTAGATAGGAGGAATGAAGGCTGAAATATCCAGATAAAATGGGAATAAAAAGAGAAAGGCTATAAGCCAGTGATTCCCAAAGTGGGCGCTACCACCCCCTGGTGGGTGCTGCAGCAATCCAGGGGAGCAGTGATGACCACAGGTGCATTTATCTTTCCTATTAGTTGCTATTAAAATTTTTTTAAAAAATTTAATTTCCAGGGGGCTAAGTAATATTTTTTCTGGAAAGGGGGCAGTAGGCCAAAAAAGTTTGGGAACTAATGCTATAAGCCAACACACCAATGCCATCTGACAAAAGTGATTCCATCATAGGATGTAACAGTGAAGAGATCATTTGTATTATAGTTGTGGAGGGACCTTAAAGATTCTTTAGTCCAACTACTCCAATAAATTTTATGGATGAGAAAACTGAGACCAAAAGGAAAAGTGACTTACTACCCATGTTAAAATAGGTGAAAACTTTTTGCACCAGAATTCAAAACTAAGTCCTCTAAATACAAATTGGTATTCATGGTAGCACTATGTATTAATGTACATTTTAACTAAAGTCTTTGCTTTCTCACAGCTCAACATCTTTCAAACCTTATCTAATTTCCTTCAAACCCTAAGGTGTTGGTGTTTACATTTACAATTACTATTTAATAAGCTATTGTTTTTATTTTCCCCAACATTTATGAGGCAAGGAGGTAATAAGACCTATTTAATTTTATTCTAGCTACTATTTCTATGTTTTATATGCTGCCATCAGATAAATGGTAGCAGCCTGATTCATACATTTGCTTAAGGTGCCTGCAGTAAAATAAGATAGGGCATATAAATCACTTTATAAACCATAACTTGCTCAATGAAAATAGTTCATATTTATGGGGTGCTTTAAACTCTTCAAAGTGCTTTATATATTATCTCAATGATATTCACTACAATACAATGGGTTGATACTATTGTTTATCCCCATTTTAGAGATGAGGAAACTGAGGCTAAAATGTTAAGTGACTTGTCCAGGATCACAAAACTAGTAAACTAGTAAGTATTTGAGGTAGCATTTGAACCTATGTCTTCCTGACTCTAAGTACAGTTTTCTAGCTACTATATATATACATACATATATATATATATATGTATATATCATACGGCCCCTCATAGGCAAACTTATACTCTTAAAAATGAGTAGAACATATATTTATTAAATCCTGATATCTTTCAGGATTCAGCTATAATAAAACTTTGGCCAGAATCCTCTGAGAATGCATCATTTTATATAGCTGAGTCTTCCAGATAGCTTAAGGTCAATCCTTTTAGAAGTCAAAGCATTTTTATTTGATCTTTATCGGGTAAAAACCTTTCCAAATTTTATCTGAGTTCATAGATGACCAATATTTTTAAGGTCACTATATTAAGATAAACGAGGCGGTTGATTATTTTCCATCTCTAGCCTTATGCCCACACACATACAATGGAGATATTCTTTAACTCTAAGAGTCAGGGAAAGGTAGTGGAGGGGTACTTGAAGAAAGAATAAGAGGTTTGGAACAGTCTGTGGTAGGTGAAATAAAGATTAAATTAGGGAAGAATAAAAGGATTTCTTCCTGCTCTGGTGGCCCAATTGAGATTAGATAACAAGATTCTATAGTGGATCCTACCAGTGATTATGAAGGGGGAAATTTAAGTAATAAAATTAAGTTAAAAGAGAGATTGGCAAATCAGAGAAAAAAAGAACTAGATCTAGGAGGTAAGGTAGAACCCAGTTGGTTGCACAAACTTTAGTTCTCTGGAGCAAAACTTATAGGGAAAAGTGATTTCACTTCAGTGAATGAAGGCAGTAGCTGAGCAATGAGGAATATCTACCTGGATGATGTTGGGAGCTCCAGGAACACAATTTCACAGTAGGAATGGAACAACAAAGATGTTGCTAAATCAAGCAGCCAGAGAAAATCAGAAGAGTTCTTGAACTAAGTAGGAGTGTCCTTGAACCCTGATGAATTCCTGGATGAAACAGACATTGGCACAAAGAAACACACCTGAACCTAGCCCTTCACTGATACTGTGAGTTATGTAGACTGCAGGTCTAAAGGAAGGAATATCTCTCTAGAAATTCTGAGTGTTTATGATTTTCAGAGAGAGTCTCTATAGTAATACTATATATTTAGATGACTCAGAGTAATACTATATATTTAGATAATTGTATAGAGTCCTAGAGGTAGTGGAACTCAGTAAAGAAAGTTGTCTTGACTAAGGTATTAATTCTTTTCACTTGAGGAAAAAGGAGCAAATCAAATGTCCTAAATTTATTGTTGTTTTAGCCAAAGAAATGATATCCCTTTTCCTCTTTTCAAGGAGAATTAAACATTTGCCAAATTCTAATGTTCTCAAGTAAAACTGTGGTTTGGGGCACAAACCAAGGAGATTCAAGAATGAACCTTGTCTATATAAACCAAAGGGCTGATTTCTTATAGTTCTAGATCAAAATTTTCATAGACAAAAATATCTCTACAAGTCCAGAGAAGAAAGAAACTAATGTCAGGTAAATTAGGTAGGCAACAGCATCTCTCCCCTACAGAGCTATTCTCAAGCGACCATTCCTTCAGTTCTTTTTGCCTTTTCCCAGGAGAACTATAGGAATTTCCTATAGAACATGGGTATGTTCACTTAGAGCTCAAGTAACAAAGAAAGGACTTGAACCTGAACCTTCTGACTCCAAATCTAGCCCACTTTGCACATTATAACTTGCTTCTTCTTCTAAAAGTCACAAGACCTGAATACAAGAATCAAACAAATCTTTCACAATAAAAGAACATATGCCCAAGGCATAATTTCAGAGTATCTGTTAAAAGAAAAATGACATCAAAGTTGTTTAGGTGGGCCCCAGAGCTGTTTCCCAGGCACAAGACTGAGCAAGGATTCATATGATTCTTCTGATTTTAAAAGGATCTATTCATAAAAAAGATAAATGAATGCTGGCAAGTAGCACCCAGCACCAAGTACCAAAATATTACTACAGAGATGATCATAACTACTGCTTTCTACCCAAGGCTGTTTATATGATGAAGAATAACCTATATTATTTGTGCAAATATATTCTACCTGTACAGAGGGGCATTTTGCTGCAGATATGGGCACTCTAGCTAATCCCACAAAATGTAACTATGATTTAGTTACATTAGATGATAGATGATAAATGCACCTTTCTCTCTCTCTCTTTCTCTCTCTCTCTCTCTCTCTCTCTCTCTCTCTCTCTCTC
>NW_025389176.1:0-2244 GCF_016433145.1 Gracilinanus agilis | reverse complement strand
TTTCCCATAGATCTGACAAGTATACTATTCTGTGTTCACTTAACATGTTTATAGTTTCCCTCTTTATATTCAAGTCGTTCACCCATTCTGAATTTATCTTGGTGTAGGGTGTGAGATGTTGATCTAGACCTAATCTCTCCCATATTGTTTTCCAAATTTCCCAGCAGTTTTTGTCAAATAGTGGATTCATGTCCCAAAAGTTGGGCTCTTTGGGTTTATCATACACTGTCTTACTGATGTCATTTACCCCAAGTCTATTCCACTGATCCTCCTCTCTATCTCTTAGCCAGTACCATATTGTTTTGATGACTGCTGCTTTATAGTATAGTTTAATATCTGGTACTGCTGGGCCCCCTTCCTTCACATTTTTTTTTCATTATTTCCCTTGATATTCTTGATCTTTTGTTATTCCAAATGAAATTTGTTATAGTTTTTTCTAATTCAGTAAAGAAGTTTTTTGGTAGCTTGATAGGTATGGCACTAAATAGGTAAATTAATTTGGGTAGAATTGTCATTCTTATTATGTTAGCACGTCCAACCCATGAGCAATCAATGGCTTTCCAAATGTTTAGATCCAGTTTTATTTGTTTGGAAAGTGTTTTGTAGTTGTTTTCATATAATTGCTGTGTTTGTTTTGGTAGATAGATTCCTAAGTATTTTATATTGTCTAGGGTGATTTTAAATGGTGTTTTTCTTTCTACTTCTTGCTGCTCTAATGTGTTGGAAATGTATAGAAATGCTGATGATTTATGTGCAATTATTTTGTATCCTGCAACTTTGCTAAAGTTGTTGATTATTTCTACAAGCTTCTTAGTTGACTCTCTAGGATTTTTTAAGTAGATCATCATATCATCTGCAAAGAGTGATAGCTTAGTCTCCTCCTTGCCTATTTTGATGCCTTCAATTTCTTTTTGTTCTCTAATTGCAACTGCTAGTGTTTCTAGAACTATGTTGAATAATAGAGGTGATAATGGGCATCCTTGTTTCACTCCTGATCTTATTGGGAAGGCCTCTAATTTATCCCCATTGCATATGATGTTTGTTGATGGTTTTAGGTATATACTGTTTATTATTTATAGGAAAGGTCCTTCTATTCCTATACTTTTCAGTGTTTTCAATAGGAATGGATGCTGTATTTTGTCAAAGGCTTTTTTAGCATCTTTTGAGACAATCATGTGATTTTTGTTTGTTAGGCTGTTGATATGGTCAATTATGTGGATAGTTTTCCTAATGTTGAACCAACCTTGCATTCCTGGTGTAAATCCCACCTGACCATGGTGGATGATCTTCTTAATTACTTGCTGGAGTCTCTTTGCTAGTATTCTATTTAAGATTTTGGCATCTATGTTCATTAGAGAGATTGGTCTGTAGTTTTCTTTCTCTGTTTTTGATCTCCCTGGCTTTGGAATCAGTATCATATTTGTGTCATGAAAGGAATTTTGTAGGACTCCTTCTTTGCTTATCATATCAAATAATTTGTATAGTATTGGGATTAGTTGCTCTTTGAATGTCTGATAGAATTCACTTGTGAATCCATCAGGCCCTGGCGATTTTTTCTTAGGGAGTTCTTTGATGGCTTGTGCAATTTCTTTTTCAAATATGGGATTATTTAGGTATTCTATTTCTTCTGCTGTTAATCTAGGCAGTTTATATTTTTTCAAATATTTGTCCATATCTCCTAAATTGTTATATTTATTGCCAAATAATTGGGCAAAATAGTTTTTAATGATTGCCTTAATTTCCTCTTCATTAGAGGTGAGGTCTCCCTTTTCATCTTTGATACTATCAATTTGGTTTTCTTCTTTCCTTTTTTTTATTAGATTGAGTAGTACTTTGTCTATTTTATCTGTTTTTTCAAAGTACCAGCTTCTAGTCTTATTTATTAATTCAATAGTTCTTTTACTTTAGATTTTATTAATTTCTCCCTTGACTTTTAGTATTTATAATTTAGTTTCCATCTGGGGATTTTTAATTTGCTCACTTTCTAATTTTTTGAGTTGCATGCCCAATTCATTGATCTCTGCCCTCCTTAATTTGTTAATATATGCACTCAAGGATATAAATTTCCCCCTGAGTACTGCCTTGGCCGCATCCCACAGAGTTCGGTAGGATGTCTCATCATTTTCATTTTCTTCAATGAAATTATTGATTGTTTCTATGATTCCTTCTTTGACAAATTGGTTTTGGAGAATCATATTATTTAATTTCCAATTAGTTTTTGATTTTACTGTCCAGGTGCCTTTA
>NW_025389175.1:0-5947 GCF_016433145.1 Gracilinanus agilis | reverse complement strand
TTGTAATACTTTATTATATTAATTTATATAATATAATTTGTTATAATAATTTAATATTTAAATTATATCCAAGAAGCAATAGGAACCACTGAAGGATTTTGAGCCAGGCAGTGACAATCAAACCTGGTCCTCAGGAAGATGATTTTGGTAGCAGTGTGAAGTATGGGACAGGGAGGAGGAGGTTGGAAGTTACTTAACCCTGTTTGACTCAGTTTTCTCATCTGTAAAATGGTCTGGAGAAGGAAATGACAAACCAAAACCCCAAAGAGGGAGATAAAGAGTCAGATGACTGAAACTACTGAAAAGTAAAATTTCTAGTTGAGGAAACTGAGACAGATACAGGTTAAGTAACTTGGCTGAGGTCATAGAGCAAGTAATTTATCTGAGGCAAGATTTGAACTCTAGTGTTCTTGACTCCAGACTCAGTAATCTATCCCCCGTGGCACCTAGCTGACTGAAAAAGAAGAGGAGTATCAGTTTGCCACTGGGGCTCCATCTAATGTGCTGAGGGCCTTCCTCAATTTCTCTTAGCATCATGAGAAACCAATAGAGAACAAGGATTCCCTGGATCCCTTTAAAACTCAGACCGAGCACCTCTTTGTGCATGAGACTTTCCCTCTTCCCCCAGATGCTTGCACCTTTCTCCTCCTGGCAGGTTACCATGATGTTGTGTGTGTGTGTGTGTGTGTGTGTGTGTGTGTGTTTTCTTTGTACTTACATATGTGTATCATTTCCCCTGTTAGAATTCCCCTTTAATGTCCCCCTAGAATTCCCCTGTTAGTTCCCCCTTGAGGGCAGGGGATGCATCACTTATCTAGGTGCTTAATAAATGCTTGTTGGTTGATTTTTTTAAAATGGGGATTAGACAAGCATTAAATCATAAATCTTAATTGCGCTCTTCTACCAATGCCCATGGTGTCCAGGAGGGTCATAGTGTGGGTACAAACTTAAACTGCCAGTATAGGTCGGGTCTAACTCAGACCAGTCCCCTGGTAGCTTGGGTTTGGTTATGGAACAAAAGTAGATGCTTCTAGCTTATTCAACAGTTTTAAAAAAGGAGATTTCTTTAGCCATAGCAAGAGTGGGATAGTTACAAAGGAAACATATGGACAAAGCTTGTTTATCGCAGTCTGCCAAGCATCTGGGATTGCCTGGATTGTTTTTGTGGCTGTTTTTTTAGAGAAATGAAGAAGTGATGTCAGTAGCTTGAAGTTTTAGTCCCTGAGCAAATCAAGTATCAAAGACAGTGTTGATACCTTTAATGGAAAAATGAGTCTAGCTTCCTATCAAGACAATTTTGTTGTTGTTGTAAGATTTTATTCGTGAAGCACTTTGTATACTTTAAAACACTCTAAATTCTGGCTTCCTGACATTCCAGCTCCAGAAGTCCCCATTTTGCTATGATGCTTCTCAGGAAACAGTGCTGGGCTTGGAATCAGAAGAAACCACCAAGGCAATTTTTAATGCCAGTCGTGTGATTGGTCACAGATTAAATGATACAGTTAGATAGCCTTTCAGGATGGTAAATGACAGAGGCAGGACCAAGTTCCAAGAGGAGTATAAGAGGAAGGTCTAAAGTTTCTCTCAAGATGAAGTGTTTTCTATGGTTCTAACAAATTGAAAGAAATCACTGAAGCTTGTTTGGGGAAGACTATTATAAATGCTATGGTCACAGTATAGACTGACTTCATTGACTCCCAACATCATTGGGACTCTCCCAATGTCCATGTCCACCAAAGAGGATGGAATGGTGGCTAGTCTCAGTGTGCTCTGAATCATCAATAAACCAAGTGTTGACGCCATTCCTTATGGCTTGGACAAGAAGGTTGATGTTGAGAGAAGTGTTTGACTTTGGAGGTGGCCGTTTTCAATGTCTCCATTCCTTGTTATGAACATGGTGTCTTTGAATTCAAGCCTATGGTTGGAGACACCCACTTAGGTGGGGAGGAATTGGACAACCATTACAAAGTTCAAGTACAGATATAAAAACATGAGAGATAACAAGAGGGCTGTTTGCTACCTAGATACCATTTGTGAACCTCTTTTTCAGTTCCAGTGCTTGGGATTGAGATCAACTCCTCTCTATGAAGGAACTTATTTCTATACCTATATCATCAGACCCTACTTTGTAGTGTTGAATACCGACCTCTCCACAGAAAAGGTCCACCCAATGGATGGCAATTTAGGTGTCACAGATCCATAATATTATCTTTTTTTTTTTTTTTTAACCCTTACCTTCTGTCTTGGAGTTGATACTATGTATTGGCTCCAAGGCAGAAGAGTGGTAATGGGGGTGAAGTGACTTGCCCAGGGTCACACAGCTAGGAAGTGTCTGAGGCCAGATTTGAACCTAGGACCTCCCATCTCTAGGCCTGGCTCTCAATCCACTGAGCTACCCAGCTGCCCCCCATAATATTATCTTGGTGGGCAGTTCCAAATTCATCCCAAAGATCCAGAGACTTCTTTCTCTAGGTCTTCTGAAAAGAATAGCAATCCTGATGAGGCTATTGCTTGTGGTATAGCTGTCCAGTATATGATAATGTCTGGAGGTAAATCTGAGAATGTTCAGGATTTGCTACTGTTAGATGCCACTCTTCTTTTCCTACATATCAAAACTCTTGTCTGAGGAATGAAAGTTCTGATTAAAATGAATGCCACCACTCCTACCAAGCAGACACAGACCTTTACCACTTATTTAACTAGCCTCGTGTGCTTATTCAGGTTTATTGAGGCTGAGAGAGCCATGACAAAAAATAACAACATACTTGGCAAGTTCGAACTTTTGGGGCTTCCTTTCCCCCTTTTCTCCAGAGTGCTGAAGTGACCTTTAGCATTGCAGCAAATGGCATCCTTAAAGACTCTGTTGTAAACTGGGAAGTACAGATAAGAAGAATAAGATCACTATCACCAATGACAAGGCTATGCTGAGCAAAGAAGATCTGGAGCAGTAATCCATTAAGCGGAGAGTGACAAAGCTAGAGAGAAGAAGGACAGAGAGATTGTTTTTCAAAAGCTCACTTGAAACTTGAGTTTTTCACATGAAGGTGTCAGTGAAGATTGAGAAACTCTAAGGCAAAATTGGGATTGAAGACAAACAGAAGATACTAGACCAAAGTAACCAAATAATCAGCTGATTGAAGAACTGGAGAAGTCTGAAATGCCATCACGATAAGCTGAACCAGAAAGCAAAGAGCAAGGCAGGAGATCTTGTGGATTCCTAGGTAGCAGAGCTGTCCCATATGGAAGGGATTTCTCCTGGACCCTCTATTGAAAGGATTGACTAAATGCAACAGAGAATTCAGTTTTTTAAATCAAAAGATCCAAATTTATCGTCAAGGCTAGATGCAGTAATAGTTTTAAAAGAACATATTGAGTTGCTACACACATTCCAGACATTTTGTGACTTTTTTTTAAACCTTTACCTTCTGCCTTAGAATCAATATTATGTATCGATGTTCCAAGGCAGAAGAGTGGTAAGAGCTAGTCAATGGGGGTTAAGTGACTTGCCCAGAGTCACACAGCTAGGAAGTTTCTGAAACAAGATTTGAACTCAGGACCTCCCATCTCTAGGCCTGGCTCTCAATCCATGGAGCTACCCCAGCTGCCCTAATTCCAGCCATTTTGAATATTTGAATGTGCAGAGAGAGGTGAAGGACATTATACTTTATCAATACTGTAAATTGGTGTTATGTTGATTTTAATAGAGATGTTTGGGAAGCTGAAGAGATGGCCTGAAACTAGAAACCTGCAGGACTCACTCCTCCCCGCCAACAGGCTAGAGTGAGTAGGGAGGGGTAGGTACTTCTTACTCTTCACCCCTCCCACCAAGCAGTTGGAAATCAGTTGGAAATGGAGGCAGGACAGATATCTTCTGACAAGGCTCAGCAAGGCAAATCTCTAATAATGTTCACTTTCTCAATTTATATTCCCCACAGGTTTGACAGAGGGACAATAAGTGAAGCTTGATGTCTTGCTGTTATCAGGGACAGATGAATCTAACTTGTATGGGCCTGACAGCTAAAGGAAACCTAGCTGAAGTTGGATGTAAGTATTCCCAGAATAATAAACAGGCACTGCTCCCAAAAGATGAAGTTTATACTGATAAAGGAAGAAGGAAAGGCTGGGAAGGGGTATCAAGGATTTGGATAAGATCTGGGAAGCCCTGAACTGTTAGGTAGAAATTGCCCCTCCCCCTGCAGGAGGGAGTGGCAGACTTTTAGCTAGCTTGCCCTCAAGCCTGTAATTATCACTTCTAATATCTAAAATAAGTAAATGAGTAACAAAATGCTATTGCAAGAAAGGTCTAATTCCGCTAGACAGGCAAGTGGCTTTGCCACTATGGCCACCAAGGCAATCCCAAACCGGGAACAGCAAGCAGCAGGACCTGCTCACTTCAATCCCCCAGGACTATTTAACTCCTTTCCAACTGTTCCCTCACCCAAAGTTCTCTGGGGGGGGTCCCCAGGAATTCTGGATGAGGCTTGACCCTGTATCTTGCAGGAATTCCACCCTGCCATTTTCCATGCTTCACTGGGCAACTATATGGCTCAGTGGATAGAGAACAGGGCTTGGAGATGGGATAGTCCTGGGTTCAAATCTGACCTCAGACACTTCCTAGCTTGTGACCCTAGGCAAGTCACTTAACTCCCATTGCTTATCTCTTACTGCTCTTCTGCTTTGGAACTGATATTTAGTATTGCTTCTAAGTCAGAAGGTAAGTTGTTTTTTTTTTTTTTTTGCTTTTTGTTTTTGTTTTTAATACTGTAAACAAGCAGAAATGCAATTCTTGCCCTGGAGAATAAAAATCTATTTAAAGTTGGCACCATTAAAAAAAATTAGGTTGAACCCTTAGCCTGGATGATATAAATCTGTCTTGGCAAAGTTCTAAGCTTCTCCTCCACCTTTTAGCTAACAAGTGGTGACAGACAGACAGATGGAAACAGATATAACTTCTCTTTTACCAATGAACTCCAGGAAGCAGGTGAGGGTACCAAGATTTATCACCTTCCCTTTATATATCTTTGAAGTCTTTTCTTTAACCAACCCTTCCTGATCCAGAAATGGGTCTTTACAAAGAGAAATTTCCCTCTTGTTGGTGGTAAGAAATCAAATCCTTATCTGTGCTGGCTAAATCATATGGTTAAACCATACTTGGAATGTTTAATCAATACATAGAACATATTGTTAAGCCATAATCAGTACAATCAATGTACATTTAATCCAATGTTGGGCAAGCAAATTAAAGAGTTAGGGGAATAGGTGGTATTTTTTTCTTACTCTAACCGAGGGTAGGGAATTCAGAAGGAAAGGTGAAAGTGAACATCTGTTGTCGGACTCCATCTCTGTATCACAAGTGATGGTCCTCAGCTAAGTACTCAGCAGATAAGAGAGCCAGGACAGGAGATGGGAGGTCCTAGGCTCAAGTCTGATATCAGATGCTTCCTAGCTAGCTATGCTTATTCCTAGCTCTTACTGTTCTTCTGTCTTGGGTCCAATACTTAATACTGATTCTAAGACAGAAGATAAGAATAAAAAGAAAAGAAACTTTGCATAGTAGGTGCTTAATAAGTATTTATTGAAAGACTGAATGGAGGGAAAGGAATTGGAAGTTATGCTGAGGATGAAGAAATGGGTTTGAGGTTACAAGGTAGAGGAAGAGGTGGAATGACAATAGAATATGATCAGATAAGTTAATTTTAGAATTCTAGAACTTGGAAGTAGAATGCTTGTGGGTGGCATCAAGATGGAAGGTGTGGCCATCCCTATGAGCAGCTAAGATGAGGTGGAGGAAGAGGTCAGAGGAAATTAATAATTTGAGGAAGTGGGGGGTAAAGGGGTTTGAGCATCCGTTTTATGTTGAGATCTCTTAGTATGAAAGAAGATGTTGGATCATGTAACCATGGGAAAATATTCTAAATAAAAAAAGAAAGAAAGAAAGAAAGAAAGA
>NW_025389174.1:0-1709 GCF_016433145.1 Gracilinanus agilis | reverse complement strand
AAGAAGAAAATAGATTGTAAAACCATAATAGTGGGAGATCTAAATATTCCTCTTTAAGATCTAGATAAATCAAACCAAAAAATAAATAAGAAAGAGGTAAGAGAGGTGAATTAAGTCCTAGAATAATTGGATTTAATAGATATGTGGAGAAAAATAAATAGGGACAAAAAGGAATACATCTTCTTTTCAGCTGCACATGGTACATTCACAAAGATGGATCATGCAATAGGGCATAGAAACATTGCAAAAAACTGCAAAAGAACAGAAAAAATTAAATGTAACCTTCTCAGATCATAATGCAATAAAAATAATAATTAGTAATGGCACCAGGACAAGCAAATCAAAAGCTAATTGGAAATTAAATAATATGATCTGCCAAAAAGAGCTAGTCAAAGAAGAAATCATAGAAACAATCAACAATTTCAGTGAAGAAAATGACAATGATGAGACATACTACCAAATTCTGTGGGATGGAGCTAAGGCAATATTCAGGGGGAAATTTATATCCTTGAGTGCATATATTAACAAATTATAGAGGGCAATGATTAATGAATTGGGCATGCAACTTAAAAAATTAGAAAGAAAGCAAATTAAAAATCTCCAGATGAAAACTAAATTAGAAATTATAAAAATGAAGGGAGAAATTAGTAAAATTGAAATTAAAAGAACTATTGAATTAATAAATAAGACTAGAAGCTGGTATTTTGAAAAAACAGATAAAATAGACAAAGTACTGGTCAATCTAATAAAAAAAAGGAAAGAAGAAAACTAAATTGACAGTATCAAAGAGGAAAAGGGAGGCCTCACCTCTAATGAAGGGGAAATTAAGGCAATTATTAAAAACACTTGTGCCCAATTATATAGCAAAAATATAACAATTTAGGAGATATGGACGAATATTTACAAAAATATAAACTGCCTAGATTAACAGCAGAAGAAATAGAATACCTAAATAATCCCATATCAGAAAAAGAAATTGAACAAGCCATCAAAGTACACCCTAAGAAAAAATCGCCAGGGCCTGCTGGAATCACAAGTGAATTCTACCAGATATTCAATTAGCAACTAATCCCAATACTATACAAATTGCTTGATATGATCAGCAAAGAAGGAGCCGTACCAAATTCCTTTTCTGACACAAATAAGGTACTGATTCCAAAGCCAGGTAGATCAAAAACAGAAAAAGAAAACTACAAAACAATCTCCCTAATGAACATAGATGCAAAAGTCTTAAACAGAACACTAGCAAAGAGAATCCAACAAATGATCAAGAGGATTATCCATTATGATCAGGTGGGATTTATACCAGGAATGCAAGGATGGTTCAATATTAGGAAAACCATCCACATAATTAACCATATCAACAATCTAAGAAACAAAAATCACATGATTATCTCAATAGATGCTGAAAAAGCCTTTGACAAAATACAGCACCCTTTCCTATTGAAAACACTGTAACATATAGGAATAAAAGGATCTTTCCTAAATATAATAAACAGTATATACCTAAAACCATGAACAAGAATCATATGCAATGGGAATAAATTAGAAGCCTTCCTAAAAGAATCAGAAGTGAATCAAGGATGCCCATAATCACCTCTATTATTTTACATTGTACTAGAAACACCAGCAGTAGCAATTAGAGAAGAAAAAGAAATTGAAGGTATCAAAATAGGCAATAAAAGGACTAAGCTATCACTCTTTGCAGA
>NW_025389173.1:0-6132 GCF_016433145.1 Gracilinanus agilis | reverse complement strand
GAGAGAGAGAGAGAGAGAGAGAGAGAGAGAGAGAGGGAGGGGACAAATCTGAAGTAGAGGGTTATATGAAGCAAAATTCAGTCAAGGAAGGGAATGCCATGTGTGTGGCCCTGGAATGGATGTTTTCCAATAGAATATTTGGGGTACCAGGCCAATATTTGATTAGGCCAATGGTTATTCTTGTTTTCTGAGTCAGAAGAGAGAATCAGAGTTCCACTTCTGGTCACTAAGATGGTGGGGTCAGAAGGGACAGGTTCATGCAGTTACAAGGAACTTGAGAGATCTCTAGTCTACCCTTTAGAATTAGGTGACTTGCCCATGGGCACACAGCTGGGTAAATATCTGAGGCAAATTTGAACCTGGCTCTTGTTGACTCCCAAGTCCAACAGTCTGTCCTCTGTGCTGTGCTTCCTTGGACATAGAGAAGGAAGTTGGAGATTTCCTCTCAGAGAGCAGCCAGGAGCTCTGGCCAGATGTATGAGGGCTGGAGCCCTGATGATGTCAATCTTGTATCTAGCAAGTTCATTCCTGAGGGTTCCCAGAGAATAGGACTGGAGGCCAATAAGAACCACAACTTGGAGACAGTGGCCTTACTGCGCCCTGATGGTGCCGTGGTGTTAGTCGTGCTCAATAGGTGAGTAGCCTGGGAAGGTGGGCACTGTGTGAACACTAGGAGGCCCAAGGATCTCTGGGGCTCCAGGATGGTTATGCTCCGGTGCCCACAAGGGGGAGCATTCTTTGACTTGATTCTCTCTTCTTCAGCTCTTCCCAGGACCAACCTTTTACCATTGCTGATCCTGCTGTGGGCTTCATGCAAACTTTGGCACCTGCAAACTCCATTCAGACATACCTCTGGAAGCGCCAGTAATGAAGTGGGCATGGGGACAGCTGTGCATGGGTAGTGGGCAATAAAGGATGGAACTAACTTATCCACGGCTTCTGACTGGAGAAACCTGAAGCAGGGGCTGGGTTAAGGAAAGTAGGGGGAAGATATAAATTGCTGGGCTGTGGTTTGGGTGACTCAATCTCCCCTCCAGTCAGTGCCAGGAGCTTGAGGCCCCTAGGGGAAGGGGAGGGGAAAGCCCCAGTCCCCTCCAGCATAGATGTATGAGTGTGTGCTCTGTGCTGGCTATGGAAACTGGCCCTGTGCCCACAGTGAGCTCACTGTCTGTACAAACAGCAAATTCAGGGGAGAGGGTAGTAGAGATGGGGCTAAAACCAGCAAAGACCAAGAAGGTAGGGAAAACCAGACAATTAATAGTTGGGGGGTGGAATACTTTCCCAGAGACATGGGCAATTAAAGAAGTCAGGTATTCTGGGAGAGGATTCTTTGGTGCTAATAACCAAGGACCATATAGATGGGCACTAAAGGGAGAGACTGATGCCAGGCCACTGTGAGCAAATTTATTCTAGAGGGTAAAGATGACCACCCCATCTCTGGAAGTACCCAAAAGGGGAACAGACCAGGGGCTGTTTGGAATGCACAGCAGTAGAAAAGTAAGTCCTGGGAACATCAGAATATTATTCCTCCTCCTCTTCCTCAGCAATACCCAAAGCCCGGGTGCCTGATGGTCGAGCAGGAGCTGCCCGCTGTATAGACACAATGCCACTGAGCAGGGCATAGCCCACCATGGCTGCCAAGCCGGCCAACACTGACAGGATTTGCCCCCTTCGTCGGTATGGTTCTTCATCGGTCTCTGAAGCTGAAGGTGCTGGGCGTGAGGGTGGTGCTTCAGCTGAGGGAGAGGAAGAGAAGGGGAAAATGTTAAACAATGAGATCAGAAGACAAAATTTCTGCATATTCTGCCCTTCACCAATACCTTTCCATCTTACCTCCATCCCAAGGAAAGTAGAGACTGAGGATGTGCGTACAATATGCACACAAGTTGCTCAGCCCTCGAACATGGGCCTGTAGTTTCCCATTCGGCAGCTTAGCCTGAAGCAGCAGGGCCACGTAACTGAAGACAAAAGCATCCAGGGAGGCAGGACTAGGGCAGAAATGGTACAGAAAATCAGGGAAATACAGAGATTGGGGCTAAAGATTTGCTAAAAATGGAGATGTAGAGAGAGAATAATGACATGCCTGGGGTAAGCAGTCAGGGCCAGAGCTGGAGTGGACTTGGGTATGGAGACAGAAAAGCACAGTCTTAGATATATGTTAAGTCTCCCAGGTGCTAGTGGTGGGAGAGCCCTGAATGGGGCTCTGTCCCAACACTGGATAAAGGGCACATTGAGTGGGACTGCAGCCCAGTTAAATCACAACTCCACAGACCTGGCTGGCTACACAACCCTTTCCCCACCAGGATGGATTCCCTGGCCCTACAAACAGCCCCACTGTCACCCAAACCTTATACTTACCTCAAACAACCTGGCTCCCCCTGGAAGGGGACAGGATATCTCATCCTTTTGCCAAACCCATCTAGCCCTCCCTCTCCTTTTGCCCATATAAGCATCCTTCTGTTATTCGCCCATGACCAAGCAGAAAGCCTCATGGTCTCCAAATTAGCCCACTCCCTGATCCTCCTAAACTTTCTCACAGTTCCTTGCCCACTTTTGCCCTTTCCTTAAATGCCTCTCTAGGATCACTCACGAGTCTCCAAAGAAGAACTTCTGGGAGCCCAGGCGCTGAGAGAGCAGGGTCAGGCACTCCCGGGCCTCTCGATACAGCTAAGAGCAGGGGGGAAGGGAATGGCACAAAGAATAAGGCAGCCTTAGGAACAAAGGCACAGGTGGTCTCATCTCTTTGAGAGTGCAATTCCATGTCCCACTCAACACATTTTTGACCCAGCCAGCCCCTGGCCCCCAGAAACTATTGAAGCCTCACCCTCCCCTCCCTGTAACCCTTGTCCCAAAGGCACCTCCTTCTCTACTTCTTCCTCCTCCTCTGGCCTCCGTTCCCCACATAAGAGCTGGAGCCGCTCTAGGTGTTTGCGCTGCATCCGGCCTGGTAGAAACAGGTTGAGGGGGAAGGGCATGGCTTCAGCATACCACTTTCGAGTCAGCTCCACATAGTTCTTGGCATCAACCCAGAAAGTATGGATCTAAAAGAGGGAAGGGAGGAAGGGAGGGAAGGGATGACTGTCCAGGCATCTGGGGAGCTCCATCATCAAGGATATCTGTGTTGTGTTCTCGGCATCTCTGGGCTATCTAGCCCTGGAAATCTTTGTCAAGTAGTAGGGAAAACAAGGGATTAGGGGCCAGACCGGGGGGGGGGGCACCTCAAAAGCCCAGGCACTCTTACCAAGACAGGCAGCAACTTCTCCTCTAGCAATGACATGAAGGCCAAGGTATCTGCCCCTTGCCGGGCTGAAAGATCATAGTCTGCATTGTATTTCTGTGGAGGAAGCAGTTGTGAAGTAGATATTATTGGGGAGCCTAGACTTTGTGCCCCTAGACTTTCCCTAAGAAACTCTCCTGGTTATCCCAAATGGTAAACCTAGAATGGCTCTGGGTTTGGAATAAAGATTTCCCCTTCCCTACGGCCCCCATGTCTGGACCCAGTCATTGGCCTGTTGGTGTTGGCAGAGTGCCCACCTCTTAGAACCTGCCAGCCGACAGAGCCTTGTGCCTGTTGGAGGAAGGGAGGCCCAGCCACAAACTCGGAGTGGCTCCCAGAGTTTCCACGGAAAGCTGGCACTATGCCTACCGGAGGCTCCTCTCTGACAGCAGCCTGCCCCTTTTTACACTCATATAAATACCACAGAGAGGCCAGAGCAATACCCAGGAACAAGTTTGTCTCTGTATTTCCTCAGGAGCCCAGGGGACCCTAATATGGCAGAATGGCCACCCCTTTTGTGACCCTTTAAGCCATAATCTTTTCTATTTTGTTTTAAATATTTTTCAATTATCAAGCTTATATTTTTTCTCCCTTCAACCTCCCCTTCTCCTTCACTAAAAAAAATAACAAAACCCTTGTAAAAAAATCTACACAGTCATCTCAATACCAGAGTCCAACTAACTTTAGACTTCCCCTGACTACCATGCTTGACTCTCTGCTAAAATTTAGCCATCTCTTCTCATATCCAAGAAACTTTCCTCTTCACATTCTTCCCTCCAGCACTATGCCTAGTTTATGTCTCAACCTTTCCTCACCCATCCTGGTATTATAATTTTCCTACTCCCTCTACTTCCTGGACCCATGTCTTACTTCAGTTCCCAAAGATCATATGACCCAATTTCCTTTTTACCCAGATCTTTTCATTTGCTTTCATCCTTTGTCCACAAACCCTCTGTTATTCCCTCAACCCTTCCACTCTTTACAAAAAGCAAAACTGAAAATGGAGGACAAGTATTCTGTCCAACTAGCCACCAATATCCCTCTGGCTCAGAATGCCTGTACCAGACCTGTTTCCTTAGATGAGTGATGATCTTGTGTGGCTGTGAGATGATGCTAGCATCAGGTGTCCGGAGAGCAGGCAAAGTTCCTGGAATAGAAAGAGAAACATATGGTTATGAAAGTATTTTGTGCATGCATTTAGCAAACATTTGATAAGAACTTATACGTAAAATAAAGTGAAATTCACTATATTCCAAGGTCTGCAAGACACTGAGGAGGGGAGAATGAAGCTCTTCCTAGAAACTCTCTTTACAAATACAATCAGACTCCATTTCTTCTCCTCTTAAGTAAAGCCCACCCCACTCTTCCCCCCTGCCCAACCATTTGGTATCAGTGGGTACCTGAGGGGCTCTTCCAGGGGTTGGTGATCTTGTGTACCTTGAGAGGGGCCCCAGTGAATCTGGCATAAGTCTGCAGGGAAGGAAGGGATGAGGCAGTGAAGCAGTGCCCATCAGGTGGGTCAGCTCAAGAGGAGCTTAGGATGTGTCTGTCAGGAAGAGTGGATGGAAGGCACTGCCAGGATGGGGAGAGAAAGACAATGGTCTGAGACTCAGGACAGAGCCTTTGTCCCTCCATGTACCACATGTGACAATGCTTTTTTTTGGTGAATGACAATATTTGAGGTTGGGCACACTGTTAGAGCATGTGTGGACTCTGAAGTATGATAGGATTTGCAAATGGAAATTACTTCATAAACCATCTTAGTTCATCTCCCATTTTGGAGGTCCTAATGGATTTATGAAGTTATAGGTACAGCCAGTTCTGATTGTGGAAATTCCCTGTACCAATGCAGTTCAGAAACTCCACTGTCATTTGTTATCTTACTGCTGCCTTGCCTCAGTCGACATGATTGGTAGGTGTTAAGAGGGAAGGACTTGAACTCAAAAATTCTTGATTTCCAGAAAGCCCACCACATCACACTGCCTCTTCTCAACTTCCTTTTATATGTGAGGAAACTCAGATCTAGTGATATAAAGTGCCCTATCCACAGTTACACACCTAATAAGTGACAAGAGTCAAGACCAGCTATTTACACTAAAACACTTCTAGTCCTCAAGACAAGTGGTTTTCTATCAAACCTGAGGGGTATCTTATTGGTTCAACCCTCTTCTTTTACAAATGAAGAAACCAAAGCTCAGGGAGGCAAAGTCCAAGGTCACATGGCCAGGATTTGAACCTAGATCTTCAGATACCAAATCTTGGGCTCTACCCTGCTGTAGGATAAGGGTTCTTAGAGAACACCTGACTGTCCGAGGATCATCTGAGAACTGGATTCTAGTTCAGATTCTGATGCAGAGAGGGAAACTGAGGCCCTGGAAGGTGAATCCATTTTGCCAAGGTCACGCAGTGCGCAAGATGGCAGAAGCAGGATTTCACTCGGGCCCCTGTTCCCCTTGCACGGGACCACGCAGCTGGGCGGGAGTCACCGATGCACACTTCGGCCTCGGCACGCTTACCTCCTGCCTCAGTTTCCCCATTGCCACCCGCGCCGGGTCTATTGTATCCGACCTCGGGCTCACCTCCCCGGCCCCGGAGCGTCCCCGGCTCCTCGGCCCAGCAGGATTCCCGTCCTCACCAGCACGATGAGGCTCTCCAGGTCCACGGACGGCAAACCCCAGCCGCCAGCCCAACAGTACAGCTCCATGGGCGCCGCCATCTTTTCCGCCCTCTGTCCCGGAAGCGACTCTGAGCTCTCCAAGCGCGTATGGGCGGAGAAGATAGCCATAGGGGCGGGGCCTTCGGGAGCTTCGGAGGGAGCCTCGGAGGGAGCCTCTGGGGGAGCTTCCTGGGGGGCG
>NW_025389172.1:0-8175 GCF_016433145.1 Gracilinanus agilis | reverse complement strand
ATACACAAAAGTTAAGTGTTAAAAAAAATGTTGACCCCAGGGTCAGAAAGGCTAGACCTCTCCCTATCACCAAAAAGTAAGTGAGACCCTGGATAAGTAATTGCAGTTCTAGATATATATCTAATGCCATAAATTACACGAAGAGTTGCCTAGAAGCTTTCGTGCTAGAAATTTCCTCCCTGACAACTCCCTATATTGAATCAAAAACAAAACAAACAAAAAAAAGCAAAAAAATCAGTGAACACACTAGTTTTTAAACCTCTGGTGTCACAGTAGAATTAAATATTATTTTGCATAATTTTTTCCTCTGTTATCCATTATTGACTACAAGATTTGGGTAGTTAGTTTTTATGTACACTTTCTTCAGTATATGCTTCCATGGTTCAGTGATATTTTTAATTAACCAACCAAAACTATTATCATTCTTTTTTAATCAATCACTAAGAATTTAGAAAGTATTTTTGCAAGTAACAGGTACTGCACTAATTCTTGGGGATATAAAGACAAAAATGAAACTTTTTATAAGGCAGATTATATTTTGTGGCAGAGAACACTATGTGTTTATGAGAAATATACAAATACATGTAAAAACTAACATTGATTCTTCCTCCAATGATCCAGATGTCAACTTCTATGTCTTCCCATCCTCTATGATGCTTTCCAATAATTGGAGCTTCCTTTTAGACCTTTTGGTATCACAAAGAGACTTTTTGAGCACATGGGCTATCCTTTTATATGTTAATAATCATACACAGTCCATAAGTAGGTGGGAAATGTTGATCTCTGATCAATTAATTTCTACTCTCTTGAAGTTATCACCAAAAGCCAAAGGAAGATAACAGGAGTAATGAGGTATTGTTAAAATGTAATGTTGTGTGGGGCAGCTGGGTAGCTCAGTGGAGTGAGAGTCAGACCTAGAGACAGGAGGTCCTAGGTTCAAATCTGGCCTCAGCCACTTCCCAGCTGTGTGACCCTGGGCAAGTCACTTGATCCCCATTGCCCACCCTTACCAATCTTCCACCTATGAGACAATACACTGAAGTACAAGGGTTAAAAAAAATGTAATGTTGTGTTGACACATTGTAGTCTCTTTACCATGTAGTTTAACTTGAATAAAATGAAAAGGAATCCTGATCATTTGCTAGGTACTATTCTCTATGTCCCTGATTGATGAGCTCATCTACTCCAGAAGTGAATTAGTACTGGAGCAAAGAATGTAATCCCTTAAAGCAGGAGTCTGCAACATATGGCTCTTTCTGCAGGAGCCACGAAGTCAATTTTTTTTCAGGCACTATTACAGAAGCGCGCACTGTGAGCACTGTACAGCTCTCACAAAATTACATTTTAAAAAATGTGGTGTTTATGGCTCTCACAACCAAAAAGGTTGCCGACCCCTGCCTTAGAGGATTCTTTCTTTTGAAATGAGAGTGGAGAAAGTTTTTCTCCTTAACCAATAGTGCGTTGAGTCTTGAAGCAAAACAGCTCAACCAGTAAGGAAACACTACATCCAATGAGAGGTAGTGACATGCACCCTCAAGAAAGGCAAGGGCACAAAAAGGTAGTGACTCAGGGTAGAAAGCAACTGCTAGAAATGTGATCTTTGGCAGAAGGAAAGAGAATCAATTATGGATTAAAGGGGAGGGGGAGGGAACCAGCACTGGCTGTCACAAGTAACTTAAGAAGAGGAATGAAGCCTGAAAGCCAAAATAAGCAACCTTGATGTTTAGCCCAGTTGGAAGGCATTTCAAGTTTTTATCCTGAAAAAAGGGCAGTGAACTTTCTTTATGGGAATGGAATAGGGGATGCTTTGACTCTATGAGTCAAGTTTGTTATTTGCAGAAAGCTCATGAATTTAGGATCCTTTGAATTCTAGTTTTAAGGATATAGATTCAAAGAAAACTCATCACAACCAGGGCAAATTGAAGGGGAGTGCCATAGGCCATGCTACAAATATAAACATATATATGAAGATATAAACACATATACAGATTTGAATATTTCAATAAACTATTCAAATTTACTTACTGCTCATTAGCAATTTTCAAAATACAAAATTCCAACTATAATAAAAATATTATTTCAATGGCCTCTAGAACACACTTTTCATCCCTGTCTCATTATAGTTCGCAATTTATCCTACAGAAATTTACTATTCTAACCCTCAAAGCTATAAATGACATATCAATCAGGCAGAAACATGGTTATAGGAAATTTAATTTATGCTAGAGAAATGAATCTTTCACCCCTCTAAACTCCAGAATTAAACATTTCCTATGACTTCAATCCTCATTAAACATTCAAACTTTGCCAAGCTAATAAATTTGGGGTGTTAGTATAGACATCAGACTAGGAATCAAGAGGCAAATTCTGTTCCATGTTGATAGTCATGTCACCATGAGCCAATCATTTAAGTTCCCTGAGCCTTGATTTCCTGATTTATAAAATAAGAAAATTGGGACTAATAACTTATAAAGTCTCTTCCAACTCTAAAAGTTATGATTCTGTAAGTATACTACCAAGAGTTACAGTAACTATGCTAATATAAAAGGAAACTCATATTCATCTGAAGCAAGTATACTCCAATGTCGTATGCCAAAAACCTTTCCATCCACCCCATTGTGATGCATATTACCTTATAAAGATGATAGAGACCAAGTGCAATCAAGCAGAGCATTTTCATTTGAATAATATCATTCTAGCCTAGGTTCTATAGCAGTACTGTATTGTAACTGCAGCTTTGACTTCTGGGCTAAGATGACCACAGAGTAGAACCAAGTGTCTTCTTCTCCTCACTATCAATCAATATAAAATACCTCAAAAGGACAAAAACCAAAATCAGATGAGTGAAGGGGCTCTACTGTAGGGTGCAGCTTTAAAGGTAGGCAGGGTATGAGCATTTCCATACTCTAAGGGGGCAAAATTACTCCTATCAAAGCATGAGCTGATCACCCCTCCCCTACGCCACCTACAACACTAGAGTTAGAGCAAGCATGGGGCAAACTCCAGGTTCCCAGTGGCTAGCTGAGGGCACCACAGACTTACCTCTGAGAGCAGTGAGACTTGGGACTCTAAGAGGCTGAGGAATGTGGAACATGGGCATAAGGATAGGGCATAGAAGGGCTATCCTCAGCAGATGCAGCAGAGACTGGGAAAATAGCCTCAGGGCAAAAACCACTCTGTAGCTCGATAAACAAAGACCTGTCTACCCTCCTCACTCAAATTTCTGAATGGGAATGGAAGAAAAAAATCAACACAGCAATGACCACCAACACCCAAGAACTATAATCTACAACCACCAAAAAAATAAGAAATATACTTTGACCTTGGATAAATTCTATGGAGAAAAACAACAATCTAAGAGGAGGGAGCAGAGGGCTACAAACAAGCAAACACATCCAAATATTCCAAAAAAATGAAAATTGTTCACAAGTCCTCCAGGAAATCAGAATGGAGGTAGAGAACCAAGTAAGAAAGATAGGACAAACTTGGCAAAAAAAAAAAAATGTTGGAAATAGTTCAAAAGGAAAATACCAGTTTAAAAGACAGAATCTCCCACTTCAAAAAAGAAGCCCAGAAATGAATTAGAGACCTGAATTGACCATCTGGAAGCCATGAAAAACAGAATAGACCAAACCAAAAAGAAAAAATCAAAAGATCATAACTGAAATGCAGTCTTTAAAGACTCAAATTGGGCATATAGAAGCTAATGATCTCACAAGACAGCAAGAATTAAGAAAGCAACATCAAAAGAATGACAAATTATAAGAAACATGATATATCTCATTAAGAAGATGAATGACCTGGAAAAGAGGTCCAGGAGAGATAATTTGAGAATCATAGCCCTACCTGAAAATCTAGAAATAAACAGAAACCTTGACATCATACTAAAATAAATTATTCAAGAAAACTGCCCTGATATTCTTGAACAAGAGAACAAAATAGACATTGAAAAAGTCCATAGATCACCCTCTACATTAAATCCTCAAAAGACAACCCCCAGGAATATAATTGCCAAATTCAAGAGCTTCCAAGCCAAGGAGAAAATATTTCAAGAAGCCAGAAAGAGACAATTCAGATATCAAGGAGGACCAATCAGGATTACACAAGATCTGGCAGCCTCTACACTAAAGGACCTCAAGGTTTGGACTATGATATTCAGAAAGGCAAGATAATTGGGTCTACAACCAAGGATTACCTACCCATCAAAAATGACTATATACTTCCAGGGGAAAGTATGGCATTTAACAACATAGAAGATTTCCAAGTATTTGTAAAGAAAAGACCAGAACTAAATGGAAAATTTGATGTCCAAATAAAAAATTAAAAATAAAAAACATTAAAAGGTAAATAAGAAAGAGAGGGAAAAGAAAAATTTATTTTAAGGGCTTCAGTAAGGTCAAATTGTTTACATTACTATATGGAAACATGATATTTGTAACTCTGAAAAATTATATTTACTATTATATATAGTGGTTAGAAGAATTATTCATAAGTAGTGGTTGGGGTACTAAGTGGTTTAAGATGATATGTAAAAAAGGAAAGGGGGAGGGGAAGGAAATAGAAAATGCCACCAAGAGAAAATTGAAGGAAGAAGAAAAATAAGATAAATTTTACCACATAAAGAAATACATGGGGGGGTGGAGAATACAATTATAAGAAGGAGAGGAAGAGAATTCTATTAGGTAATACTTAAACCTTACTCTCAGTGTAATCAGCTCTGAGAGGGAAGAACATCTGGATCCACTGGGGTATTGAATTCTATTTTATCCTAAAGAGAAGTTGAAAGGTAACTGCCAGCTTCAGTTTAGTTCAAACTTTCAATTCAACAAGTATTCATGTATTTTAAATGACTAGTCATATTAAATATTTAAACACATGTAATTATTAACTAATAATTAAAATGCAAAAACACTGATATAGATCCTGGGGCTGCAAAGACAAAATCTAAATAATTTTATCCATCAAAAGTTTTTTAATCTGAAGGAAAACAAAATGTTCACAATTAAGTATAACTAAATACAAAGCAATATGGGGAACAATTATCAGAGGATGATAGAGTTAGCTCTGACAGGTCCCTTTTGGTGATCTGTTTTATAATGGAACTACTAGAGATTCACAGAAGTTGTCACTTGCCCAAGGTCATTCAGATAGTAAATGGGAGAAGTAGGATTTGAACTCATGTTCTCTAACTTGTTGTCCTTTGTTGTTTTCTATATAACCAATTGTATACAAAAAAAAAATGTTCTACAACCAAACGTTCCAGGAAAAAATTTAAAACTCCATATACACTTTTAATTTTAATCTGCATTATTAATACTTTATTAAGTCCAGACACTGACCAAAATCAGGCTTTAAATTTTAGTAATTGCTGGCTTCTAAGGTATAAATGTGTACACTGAAAAATTAACAATTAGTTTGCAAGGTTAATTAGAGCTGGTTCTCCCAAATTCCTGGGGTTCCAATACTTTTCTTCTCATTCAAAATCAAAAACTTTTATGCAAGTAATAAAGTTTCAGGGACCTTTTCAACTATGACAAAGTGTATATCAACTATAGGGAATAAGGCTATAAAAGAGAAAAGGAGAGAAAAATCTGATTCCTGTTGGTAAGTCTGTGCCACTTTGTCTTATATATCTTATGTTTCCATTGGTTTAGACTCACAAAATTCTTTTTTTGAATGAGAGCCTGCCAGCAGAGCTAGTTCTGCATGAATTTAATGAAGAATAATCTGTAGGGGAGCATATGGAGCCTATTCATCATCATGAGTTCAAATCTGACATCAGATATTTAAAAGCCATATAATCACTTAACACTGCCTTAGTTCCCTCATCTGTAAAAATGAACTGGAGAAGGAAATGGTAAACCACTCTAATATCTTTGCCCATCTTCTAATATCTTTACCTATGCAAATGTAAGGGTCACCAGCCTTTTTAATTCATCTTTCAGTGAATCCTTCCTGAATGTGTTGTTTTCTCCAATTAAACAGTGAGTTCATTGAGGGCATTTTTCTATTTGTGTTCTTAGAACTTAAAACAGCAGTTAGCACAAAGTGAGTGTTAATAAATATTTTAAATTATTTTTCATAGTTCATTCAAACAAATAAACCATGTTCCTTAGGGAAGGAAATAAGACATGAAAACAAATAATAATTAAGCTAAATAGAATATGAAAAATACTTAGTATAAGAAGTATGTTGTAGTATGAGGCAGGACAGACCTCGTGTCAACAGAAATCAAGTTCTAATATCATCTTTAACACTATGGGCAATTTTCTTTTGTCTCAATTTCAGTTTACACGTCTTAACATGAGTTATTTATGGCAATAGAACCCCACAACCAAGAATAAAAGTACTTTGATGGGGCAACTAGGTGGCTAAGTGGAAGCGTTAAATGGCAAGTCACTTCATCCGTAAACTTTATTGCTCTTTTCCTTGGAACCAATACTTAGTATTGATTCTAAGACAGATCGTAAGAATTTTAAAAATGCTCTGAAGTTGATTGTGAATGAGGGAAAGCCACAAATGCAAAGTCTCAAGTGAGATATACTTTTGGTCTATTTAGACTTCTGAAGGATGGAGGTGTTAAATGAGTGGGCATTGAAGGCATCGGACATAGCATAAACAATGATGGAGAAGCAGGAAGGATCAGGATGAATATTTGGGATGGTATCCAGTACAGTTTAGCTGGAATAGAGCATAAATTGATCAAAGCAATGTAACATAAAACTACCACATCACCTCCGGACTTTAGAGAAGATTTAGTCAGTCTAGGATTAGAGATAGGGTCTAATATAGACAGGGTTGAGAAATGATAGCCACTGTAAGATGAGTTATTATATGACTACTCTCAGAACTCACTCTTCTCATGATCATTGAATAAATAATTGCCTCAATTACTGAGAGGCTATGGAAACAGCAGTTTGGGTACAAGACATCCTAGGTTCAAACTGATATTCATATTTTTATGTACATTTTCCTCATCTCTAAAATGAGGAAGTTAGTCCATGACACACATAAAAATGAATAAATAAAATGAAATAAGAACCTCTAACTCAGATAATCTCAAGTTACCTTTCAGCTCTTAACTGGTACTCCTATGATGAAGGAAGCAGAATAATGGGAAGCCACAAAGTCTGTAAAATTAGCACATATGTGGAATAAATCATAAAGGAAAAGCCCACTTGGTCTAAGAAAACATTCATGAAGTATGTATAGCAGGATAAACAGACAAATTTCCATTGAGAGCAAATGATTCCCTATTTCCAAATTAGTAAACAAATAATTTGTATACTTTTTAAGCTTTTTTTTTCCCTTTATTCCTCCTGGTGGGCATCATCATTAATTTCATAGAGATAATCCTAAATTATAATCTCTACATTCAGACAGTAGGAATTTCCAGTCATCTATAAAGCCAAATGATCAACACTACCTCAGAAAATTGTGTTGCAAATATATCTATCAAACAGGGTAGAATTTAGACGGGGAGCAAGCACTCTTCCACTTGAGATTTTCTCCTAGTTTGTTTTGCAAGGGAAGATGCTATTATGGTGCTCTAATTTTCATGGCTTCCCCAACTCGCTTTAGAGAAACAAACATTTCTTTGTACTTTCCTATACTTTCAAACTTATTTGCCACATTTTCAGACTAGGCAATCTGTCAGGCATCTACATATTGCTGTGGTCTTTGTGCCTGATAGCCATTTGCATTTTTCAATTACTTTGCTTACTCAAACAACATTAAAATACAGCTTACTCTAATATGCTGCAATGATGGAGATATATAAACGGACAATTACGATGCAGTGCAAATCTCTTCTTTTTTTCCCATTATGTTACGCTGCACACAAATAAGATGAAAAAGACAGGATGAAAGATGCTATTATTTGGGGGGATTGAGGAAGGAAGAAGGGAAGAGAATGTATTCTTTTCTTTGAAGGAGGCTTATCAATCTGGTTAAATGGAAGAAAACATCATTTAATGATGTTTGGGATGGGTTACCAGAAATCCAGGACATATGTTGGAAAATCACATTTTAGGTTTGGAGTTCTTTTAAAGAAAAATATGGACAAATAAGCATATGAGTATTTTTTTATTGTTCCTGAGGCATGAGGTGCTGATGAGATTCAAGGCTCTCTCTTCTATCACCAAATTATCATAAGACTCACGTTTTCTGAAAAAA
>NW_025389171.1:0-3748 GCF_016433145.1 Gracilinanus agilis | reverse complement strand
ACTCAAGTTTCTCTTGGTGTCCCCTGCTATTTACCCCCTCTTTCCCATCCCCCACGCCATCTTAGATTATTTAGTGTTCCACCCTCACCATGTGAATTATTCTTCTGATTACTATAATAGTGAATATTATAATAGTGAATAGATTTCACTACAGAGAATTATACATAACATTTCTCTACATAGGAATACAGATAATTAGATCTCACTGAGGCCCTTAAAAAGGCAAATTTAAAAATTATAAGTTTTCTTTCTTTTCCCTCTGTATCTTATTTACCTTTTCAGGTTTCTCTCGATTTTTGTGGTTCAATATCAAACTTTCCATTTAGCCCTGATCTTTTCTGTGCAAATACCTGGAATTCTTCAATTTTGTTGAATGCCCATACTTTCCCTTGGAAATATATAGTCAATTTTGAGGGGTAGTTGATCTGTGGTTGCAGGCCCAGCTCTATTGCCTTTCTGAATATTGTATTCCAAGCCTTACGGTCTTTTAGCGTGGAGGCTGCCAGATCCTGTGTGATCCTGATTGGTGCTCCTTGATATTTGAATTGTCTCTTTCTGGCTTCTTGTAAGATTTTTTCTTTTGCTTGAAAGCTTTTGAATTTGGCAATAATATTTCTAACCAATTTCTTCTCTGGGTCAAATGTAGTGGGTGTTCTATGAATCCTTTCGATGTCTATATTGCCCTCTTGTTGTAGGACTTCAGGGCAATTTTGCTGAATAATTTCTTTTAGTACGGAGTCCAGGTTTCTATTAATTTCTGGTTTTTCTGGAAGACCAATTATTCTCAAATTGTCTCTTCTAGACCGGTTTTCTTGGTCTGTCACTCTCTCATTGAGATATTTCATGTTTCCTTCCATTTTTTCAGTCTTTTGACTTTGTTTTATTTGTTCTTGTTGTCTTGAGAGATCATTACCTTCCAATTGCTCAATTCTAGCCTTTAGGGATTGATTTTCAGCTATAATCTTTCGGTTTTCGGCCATAATCTTCTGGTTTTTGGCCATGATCTTCTGGTTTTCGGCCATAATCTTCTGGTATTCCTTTTCAATCTGGTCATTTCTGGTGTTCATTTGCAAGATTTTACCTTTTAAACAGTTATTTTCTTGCCAGATCTCTTCCATTTTCCTCAAAATCTCAGTTTTGAACTCTTCCATAGCTTGTGAGGAGTTTTCCTTATTTGAGGAGGGTCTGGATGCTTGTTTGTTCTCCTCCTCTGTTTGCTCAGTTGTCTGGATTTTCTCTGTGTAAAAGTTGTCGAGTGTTAAAGACTTCTTTTTCTTGTTGTTATTCTTTCTCTTCTGAGTTTCCTGAGTCTGGGTAGCCATCATTAGCCCAGCAGCTTCTCAGGTTTATCCTCGTGCTCAGTATCTGTCCGCGGTCTATTGGCTCCTGAGGTCTGAGTTCTGGTTTTTTCCAAGGTCAAGCCCCCTGGTGAACCCCCTTACTTGATCCTCTGCAGGAGGTTCCTTTACAAGTCTCAGGGCGCTGCTTCCACAGTCATATACCCGTCTGCACTGGTTCCCCACTCAGGTTTTCAGAGCTTTAGTTCCTGGCTGTGTCTGCCTCCACCCATGCCTCTGCCCGTGCCTGTGCTCTGCTCAGCCTGCGCTCTGCGCCCAGTGTCCACTCTCTGCTCCGGCGCTCAGATTTCGTTTGCGTTCTTTGGCTTACTGGGGTCTTAAATCTTGCTGCTCTCAGGAACAGGCCCCGGAGCTGCCAATGACTTGATGGGTGGCCCAAACTTGCTCTATTTCCTTTTAGCTGGCTTCAGAGCTCTAGATCTTGTGTGTGGAGGGGGTGGAGGTGGGGCGGTTGCTCAGCCCGCGATTTAGTGAGAGCCCTTTATAGCCTGGAAATGTCTCGATTCCACGTACCTTCCATGCTGTGCCCTGTTGTGGGGTTCCTCCGTTCGTCTGGACTTGTTTTTATGTCCCCTTGAGGAGTTTTGTGTGTTTCGGTCAGGAGAGGTTAAGAGCTGCTTCTTACTCTGCCGCCATCTTAACCCGGAACCCCAGAACAGAATTTTCTCTACCCATACAGATGGGCTTCAGCTCTGCACATGATTTGTCTAAGGCAAGTTGAGGTATTCTGGGGAAGTGAGAAGTTAAAGTGACTTTCCCAGAGTCATACAACTGGTATGTGGTAAAGGCAAGGCTGAAGTTCAAGTTTTCCTGATTCCAAGGCCAGTTCACTAACCACTTGCCATGCTTCATCTCAGATGATAGTGCTTGGAAGATGGCAGTGGTTAGATTAGTATAATTTACTATGATTATTTAATAGTTGGGTGAATAATGGAAATTTTCTGATGTTATTTTTAGATGGCCTGGCTATGTCAGTTCCAGGGAGATATATTTTGAAGGAGACAGAGTTACCTTCTTCCTTTTTTGGAAGAGATTTGAGAATTCCCTAGGAAATGGTGCTTAGAAATAGAGGTAGAGGTGGCTGTTGTAGCAGCAGTAGTACGTAGCATACAAGATATACTGGAGAGTTGGGTATCAGTGTGACTGGCAACTTCAGGTTATTGTTGCTGTTGTTCTTTAGTAGTTTCAAACATGTCTGATTCTTTGTGACCCTATTTGGGGTTTTCTTGGCAAAGATACTAGAGGTTTTTGCCATTTCTTTCTCCAACTAATTTCACAGATGAGGAAATGGAGGCAGAGTGAAGTGATTTGCCTAAGGTCACACAGCTTACAAGTATCTGAGGTCAGATTTGAATCCAGGCCTTACTTACTCCAGGTCCAATGCTCTTTCCACTGAATCACCTAGCTGTTCAACAGGACATTGGTAACCACTGTGTGCAGTGTTAAGTTGTTGGTGAACATTCTCTTGGCCAAGAATCCAGGCAGCCAATGAAGCTACTTTCTTCCTTCTTCTTCTTCCCAGACACATCTGAGAGAATGGATGGATAATCTAGTACAATGATGGTGAACCTTTTGGAGACCATGTGCCCTCCCCATCCCCACACTGAGTGCTGGGTGGCCCCCCCTCCACCCCACAGAGAGGAGGGACAAAGTGTTCCCATTGGGCTGCTGGGCAGAGGGTCAGGTGATGTGAAAAAATGTCATCAGGCACAGTGGAGAGGGGTAGGGGAGCAGCTCTGCCTGAGTCCCTCTGCCTTTCTTGTAATAAATTCTTGGAGGAGGAGGGTGGCACACATGCCCACAGAGTGTGCTCTATATGCCATCTTTGATATCTGTGCCATAGATTCACCATCACTGATCCAGTATCTTCTATTATTTGAAATTATCTACTTACTATTTTAAATGATACTTTAAAAATCATTTCACTGATAAATTGATAAAGTCTAATCTGTTTTAATTGCTTTTGAATCATAATGGTGAAGAGCACTGTTCACCTTGGTTTTACAGAGATACAGAAAAGACCAAGATTTGAGCCCTGTACCAAAAGTGCTAGGATTTCTCCTTAATGAGGATGAGGCTAAGTCAGTAAAGAATGTTTTGGGAATAATTAATTGATTTTAGATAAATTTCCTAATAAGCTCAATTAACATGAGTCAGATTTTGCTTCTGCTCCTCAGCCTAAAATGAGTTAGTCTGGAGTCTAGAATTTTGAAGTCTGGAACTAGGTTAAGTTGTTGGACCACTTGGCCTCACTCACTCAATCTTTACCATACTCGTAAGTCTTGTACAGAGAAGGTTCTATGCAGGGAAAATCAAGGGTGGAGTCTAAGGAGTGTAAGAGGGAAAAATTAGGTATTTATATATATATATATATATATATATATATATAT
>NW_025389170.1:0-6326 GCF_016433145.1 Gracilinanus agilis | reverse complement strand
ACTCAAATATACAAGGAGTTAAAGCAATTGTATAAAAAATCAAGCCATTCCCCAATTGATAAATGGGCAAGAGACATGAATAGGCAATTTTCAGGTAAAGAAATCAAAAGTATCAATAAGCACATGAGAAAGTGTTCCAAATCTCTAATAATTAGAGAAATGCAAATCAAAACAACTCTGAGGTATCACCTCACACCTAGCAGATTGGCTAAAATGAAAGAAGGGGAGAGTAATGAATGTTGGAGGGGATGTGGCAAAATTGGGACATTAATGCATTGCTGGTGGAGCTGTGAACTGATCCAGCCATTCTGGCTGGCAATTTGGAATCATGCTCAAAGGGCTATAAAAGAATGCCGGCCCTTTGATCTAGCCATACCATTGTTGGGTTTGTACCCCAAAGAGATCATAGATAAACAGACTTGTACGAAAATATTTATAGCTGCGCTTTTTGTGGTGGCAACAAACTGAAATACGAGGGTATGTCCTTCAATTGGGGAATGGCTGAACAAACTGTGGTATATGCGGGTGATGGAATACTATTGTGCTAAAAGGAATAATAAACTGGAGGAGTTCCAGGCGAACTGGAGAGACCTCCAGGAACTGATGCAGAGCGAAAGGAGCAGAGCCAGAAGAACATTGTACACAGAGACTGATATACTGTGGTAAAATCGAATGTAATGGGCTTCTGTACCAGCAGCAATGCAATGACCCAGGACACCTCTGAGGGATTTATGGTAAAGAACGCTACCTACATTCAGAGGAAGAACTGCAGTAGAGGAAACATATAAGAAAAGCAACTGCTTGAATGCATGGGTCGGGATGGACATGATTGGGGATGTGGACTCGAAACTACCACACCAATGCAACCACCAACAATTTGGAAATAGGTCTTGATCAAGGACACATGACAAAACCAGTGGAAATGTGTGTCGGCCATGGGTGGGGGGAGTGCGGGGGGTGAAGGGGAAAGTAGGAGCATGAATCATGTAACCATGTTAAAAATGATTATTAATAAATGTTTAAATTCAAAAAAAATTAGCTTAGTAGCCAAATTATAGCAATAGCGTTCCCAATCCCCAAACCTATTACTTTGTTATCCTTTCCCCATCAATAGATAATACAGTGATTTAACAACAACAACAAAAAAAGCAAATGGATGAGAATAAGATAAATGAAGATCAAGAAAAAACATAGAAACTTCAGTGAAATGGACACAGGCTTTGGAAGAACTTAAAATTCAATTAACTCAAGAACTCAAAATTCAAATAACTCAAGAACTCAGAGATCCAAGAGTGAAAGCTTCGTGGTGGAGGTAGAATATAGTATGAGTTGGATTTAAGAGTATATAAAAATGTAAAGTTAAAATGGTTTCTGCAGGGCATTCCCAGCATTTGACACATCATGAAGAGTCAAAATATGAATGGAAGCCCAGACTGGGCTAAAGACCATACAAACAACATAATGAGGCAGGAAGAGTTCTAGAACAAGAATCAGAATTTCTCATTTTGAATACTGTTTCTATGAACCTCAGTTTCCTTACATATAAAGTAAATGAGTTGAAATAAGCAATATAGGAAACAGAAGACTGACTACATGATGTGTTTGGACAACAGAAAATTTTATGTGGTTTATTTGTTTTTTATATTTTTAGAAACATTTTTCTATGTTTACATGATTCATTTTCTTTCCCTCACCCTCCCAGAGCCAATAAGCACTTCTCCTGGATTATACAAATGCTATCACTTATGCATATTTCCATATTATTCATTTTTGCAATAAAGCAATCTTTTTTTTTTTTTAAACCTTGTACTTCGGTGTATTGTCTCATAGGTGGAAGATTGGTAAGGGTGGGCAATGGGGGTCAAGTGACTTGCCCAGGGTCACACAGCTGGGAAGTGGCTGAGGCCAGGTTTGAACCTAGGACCTCCTGTCTCTAGGCCTGACTCTCACTCCACTGAGCTACCCAGCTGCCCCAATAAAGCAATCTTTTAAATCCAAAACCCCAAATCATATACCTATATAAATAAATGATGAGTCACATGTTTTTTCTTCTGTGCTTCTACTTCCATAATTCTTTCTCTTGATGTGGATAGTATTCTTTCTCATAAGTCCCTTGGGATTGTCTTATAGTAGCAAAGTCTATTACGCTGGATTGTTCCACAGTGTTCCACTTTCTGTGTACAATGTTCTCTTGGTTCTGCTCATTTCACTCTGCATCAGTTCCTGGAAGTTCTTCTAGTTCATACGGAAATCCTCCAGTTCATCATTTCTTATAGCACAGTAATATTTCATCACCATCATATACCACAATTTGTTCAGCCATCCCCAAGAACCTCTCATTTTCCAATTTTTTGCCACCACAAAGAGCATGGCTATAAATATGTTTGTACAAACATTTTTCATTATTATCTCTTTAGGGTACAAATCTAGTAGTGTACTCTTTTAAAGCCCTTTTGGCATAATTCCAAACTGACTTCCAGAGTGGTGAAATCAATTCACAGCTCCACCAGTAGTGTATTAGTGTCCCAATTTTGCCACATCCCCTCCAACATTTATTATTTTCCTTTACTGTCATATTGGCCATTCTGCTAGGTATGAGGTGGTACTTCAGCATTGTTTTGATTTGCATTTCTCTAATCAGGAGGGATTTAGAACACTTTTTCATGTGCTTATTGATAGTTTTGATTTCTTCATCTGAAAACTGCCTATTCATGTTCCTTGATCATATCTCAATTGGAGAGTGGTTTGATTTCTTGTACATTTGACTTACTTCCTTATAAATTCAACAGAGAATTTTAGCTAGAGTACAGGGCAGGTAAATAAAGTAATATGAAACAAGGAAAGACACCAGATTAGAGAAGCTCTTGAACAAACAATTTGGAATTCTGTTCAGGAGATAATAAGAAGTCACAGCAGATCTTTGAGTCAGTGGGTAGCATGACTTGATCTATAGACAAGAAAGAGTATTTTGGCAGTAGAATGAAGGTATTTATATACAAACTATCCAATAACAATAATAAGAAGCAATTAGCAATACAAGATGAAGGTATGAGATGTCACAAGCAGTCTGTGATAAATGCTAATGACTCATCCAAACAATAAGCATTATGAATTCACAAGAGAGCACAGCAGTCTTTGATGTTTGGGGATATTTCCTTGCATTTGAGAAACACAGGGATTGCAAAATCTGGAACTACCACCTGTATAAAACATCTGTCACCTTCCAGAAGAGATTACAATCTAATCTCCTATAGTTTGGGTAAACATAGGTGGGGATTACAGGGACAAGAACTGGAGTACAGTCAATAAGGTGCAAAATACAGAGAAAGTATTAAGGATTATTTTCATTTCAGGAGAAAGGAGTTCCCAAAACATTTCCAGATTAGAGTTATTTATGAGAACAATATTTAAGAGGGGACAGAATGGAATGTGAACAAGTAGAGGATTTGGTATTATGAAAAGAAACAAATGGCCATCTGTCCCTTGATGGAAGAATGAAAAAGAACCTACCTTTTCCTAATTTTACTTCCCATTTTACTTTTAAACAGCTCTAATTGTTAAGAGTTGTCCTTATTTCTGGATTTCCCTCCTACTCTACTAATCTCAGGCAAAAATTTTTGTTTTTGCAATCTCTTCTCATTATTTCTGGTTCTGCCTTCTGGAGCTAAATCTAATGATCCTTTTTTGACAATTCTTGAAATACTAAAAGGCAGTTCTCATGTTCCTTCTGAGTCTTCTCTTCTCTAGGCTCCATACCCTCAGTTCCTTCAAATGATTCTTGTCATGCTGATCAACATCCTTAAACTTCAGGTCCCATAATTTCAAACAATTCTCCTAGTGTATCTGACTAGGGCCAAATATAGGGGACCATCAACTCCTTATTCCTGAAAGCAACCCAAGTTCTTTTTTTTTTTTTTTTGTCTGCCATATGACATTGATGTCTCATATTGAGTTTAGAGTCCACTAATACCATAACTACCACCAGATCTGTTTTTCAGACAAACTACTTATGATAATTCTCCTATTTTGTACTTGGATATTTGACTTTTGTTTAACTTGTCTAAGATCATTATTGAATTTTTTTAAAATGTTATTTTTAATAAGCTTTCAAGATTTATTTGCATTCTGACTGTGAATCAGTATGTTAGCTATCTCCAATGATATGCAGTTTTGATAAGCTTGTCAATTCTACCCATGTCTAAATCATTGATAATAATATTAACAAGCCCTAGGGCCAAGTAATGTTTTATGTGGTTCTCCACTGAAGAACCCTCACGGAACTGATTCAAGCATCAACAAATACAGTTAAGTCTACAACTTTGTTTTTTACACTAGACAAATACTTTTACAAATATTTTGTGTCTAGGTACACTATTTACAGCATTCTCCATATACCAATTTAATAACTTTCAAAATGGAAATAAATTTAGCCTGATATGACCTGTTCTTGATAAAACTTTCTGAATCCCTGGAATTGCGGTTTCCTTTTTTAAGTGTTCATTAACCATATGTTTAATTATACATGATAGAATTTTCCCAGGAATTAAAATGAAGCATACCTGTCTATAGTATACAGATTCTCTTCTTTTCTTTTTTTTGAGAAATAGGATAACATTTGCCATTCTCCAATCCTACCATAACTCTCAAATTCCCCACTTTCTTTTAAATATTGTTGGCAAGACTTAGTAATGACATCTGCTAATTTTTTAATGTTTGAAAATTTAATATAATAATGAAGCAAATAATAATAACTACCATTTACAAAACACTTCAGTGTTTACAAATGGCTTTACAAATATCATCTCATTTTATTGTTAAGATAACCTGAGAAATAGGTGCTATTATTATTTTCATTTTACAGATTAGAAAACTGAAACAAATGGAGATTAAGGAACTCACCCAGAGTTACATAGTTAGTAAGTGTCTGAAGCTGAATTTTACTAAAGGTGTTTCCAACTCCAATTCCAATTTCTATCCTCTGTGCTACTTGGCTATAGTTCATCTAGTTCGAGTGAGTTAATTTGTCAGGAGCAACAAAGTGCTTTCATGCTTTCTTCTTATTAATCTTATATATCATCTCCCTCCTAGTCATCGTTCCTCTGTTAATTTGTAATTCAGAAACCATTTTCTTTGACAGAAAAAATGAAGCAAGTAAGAGTTAAGTAGCTCAGACTCTTTTCTCTTGTCAATTATTAATAAGCCCATCTCTTCTTTGATTTTCCTCCCCCCCCCCAAAACCAAACAACATCCAGCAACTACTTTTTTGTTGTTTTCCTTAGCTTAGTTTGCCAGCCTTAGGTCTAAGCTTTAGCTCTGGTCAATGGCATTTTTAAAGCATTTAAATTTTTTTTCTACCTTATTTTATTTATTTTATTTTTAAAATAAGCTTTTATTGATGACTTCTGATTCTTATAGCACCCAACATCATTATTTTTATTTCCAGTATTCCTTCCAATTTCCCTCCCAGAAAGTTTTCCCATATTACAAATAGTACTTTTCAAAGAGCAAAAAAGAATCAGCATAACTGGTTAATATACTGAAAAAAAAGTCCAAAAACCTATGTAAGGTATAATACCTGTAGACCTCCCACCTACATAAGGGAGTAGATTGAAAGTGTCTGACATCTTTTCATTAAAAAACTGCTTGATTTTTATAATTTTATTACTTTCACTTTGCTTTTTTTTTTTTTGATGTAATGTTCTTTCTATTTACATTGTTGTAGTTATTGTATATATTGTTTTCTTGGATCTACTTACTTCATTCAGTATCAGTTCATCTAAATTCTTTCAAGTTTCTCTACATTCACCACACACATCACTTCTTATACCACAGGAATATTACATTCCATTTATGTACTAAAATCTGTTTAGCAATTCCTCAATTAATGGTTATCTACTTTGTCTCCAATTCTTTGTTATCACAAAAAGTTATGCTATAAATAGTTTGGTGAATTTGGAGATTTTCTTCTTATCAAAGGCTTCCTTGTCATATAAGCATAGTAAAGGAGTCTCTGAGTGAAAGATCGTCTTAGATACTTTATTTGCATAATTCTAAAATGTTTTCCAAAATGGTTCCACCATTTCATAGCTCCACTGACAATATGTAAGTGTACCTATTATTCCATAATTCCTCCAACATTGAGTTTTGCCATTTTTGCATTCATAGGATAGATAATGAAATTTCAGGGTTGTTTATCTTTTCATTTCTCTTATTATTAGTGTCTGGTAACATTCTTTAATATGGTTGTGATTTTTTTGGAAGAATTATTTGTTCATATTCCTTGGGTTATTATCTACTGGGCAAAGATATAGTATATATATATATAT
>NW_025389169.1:0-6978 GCF_016433145.1 Gracilinanus agilis | reverse complement strand
CATATATATATATATACATATATATACATTAAGGCTGTTTTAACCCTTCTCTCTCTCCTATAAACATTTTTCACACTCATATTAACCTTTCTCAAATTCTTATAAATAATTCATATGCCCTTTTTATTTAAATATTTTTTTAGAAAAATTTTCCATGGTTACATGATTCATGTTTTTACTTTCCCCTCCAACCCCCCCCCATATCCAAAGCACATTTCCATTGGATTTAACATGTGTCATCAATCAAGACTTATTTCCATATAGTTATATTGTTGTGTAGTTTCTAGTCAACATCCCCAATCTTGTCCTCATCAACCCGTCTGTTCAAGTGGTTCTTTTTCTTCTGGGTTTCCACTCCTGTAGTTCTTCCTCTGAATGTGGGTAGCTTTCTTTTCCATAAGTCCCTGCAAATTGTACTGGGTCATTGCATTACTGCTAATACAGAAGTCTATTACATTCGGTTTTACCACAGTACAATGTTCTTCTGGCTCTGCTCCTTTTGCTCTGTATCAATTCCTGGAGGTCTTTCCAGGTCACATGGAATTCCTCCAGTTTATTATTCCTTTGAGCACAATAGTATTCCATCACCAGCATATAACACAATTTGTTCAGCCATTCCCCAGTTGAAGGGCATACCCTCATTTTCCAGTTTTTTGCCACCACAAAAACCACGGCTATAATTTTGTACAAGTCTTTTTATCTGTGATCTCTTTGGGGTACAAACCCAGCAATGTTATGGCTGGCTCGAAAGGCAGGTAGTCTTTTAGAGCTCAGTGGGAAGAGTTCCAAATTGCCATCCAGAATGTTTGGATCAGTTCACAACTTCACCAGCAAGGTATTAATATCCCATTTTTGCCACATCCCCTCCAAAGTTCATTACTAGCCCCTACTATCAATTTAGACAACCTGCTAGGTGTGAGGTGGTACCTCAGAGTTGCTTTGATTTGTATTTCTCTAATTATTAGAAATTTATAACACTTTCTCATGTGCTTATTGATAGTTTTGATTTCTTTATCTAAAAATTGCTTATTCATGTCCCTTACCCATTTATCAATTGGGGAATGGCTTGGTTTTTTATACAGTTGATTTAGCTCCTTGTATATTTGAATAATTAGACCTCTGTCAGAATTTGTTGTTACAAAGATATTTTTCCCATTTTGGTGTTTCCCTTATGATTTTGGTTGTATTTTTTGTTTGTACAAAAACTTTTTAATTTAATATAATCAAAATTATTTATTTTACATTTTGTAATTTTTACCAACTCTTCATTGATTTAAAAATGTTCACTTTCCCATAGATTTGACAAGTATACTATTCTGTGTTGACTTAATTTATTTAGACTTTCCTTCTTTCTATTCAGGTCATTCACCCATTCTAAATTTATCTTCAGAGTGTGAGATGTTGATCTAAACCTAATCTTTCCCATATTGTTTTCAAATTTTCCAAACAGTTTTTGTCAAATAGTGGATTTTTTTCCCAAAAATTGCATTCTTTGGGTCAGCACTGTCTTGTTGATGTCTCTTAGCCCAAGTCTATTCCACTGATCCTCCCTTCTGTCTCTTAACCAGTACCATATTATGTTGATGACTGCTGCTTTATAGTATAGTTTAATATCTGGTATTGTTAGGCCACGTTCCTTCATTTTTTTTTATTATTTCTCTTGATATTCTTAATATTTGTTCCTCCAAATGAATTCTGTTATAATTTTTTTCTAATGCAGTAAAAAAAAATGGTAGTGTGATAGGTATGGCACTAAATAGGTAAATTAATTAGGGTAGAATGGTAATTTTTATTATGTTAGCTCATGCCACCAATGAGCACTCAATGTTTTTCCAATTGTTTAGATATAGTTTTAATTGTTTGGAAAGGTTTTTGTAGTTGTGTTTGTATAATTCCTGTGTTTGTTTTGGTAGATAGATTCCTAAGTATTTTATATTGACTAGGGTGATTTTAAATGGTGTTTCTCTTCCTACCTCTTAATGTTGGGATGTGTTGGAAATATATAAAAATGCTGATGATTTATGTGCATTTATTTTGTAATCTGTAACTTTGCTAAAATTGTTGATTATTTCTACTAGCTTTCTAGTTGAATCGCTAGGATTTTTTTAAGTAGACCATCATATCAACTGCAAAGAGTGATAGCTTAGTTGCCATATTGTCTATTTCAATACCTTCAATTTATTTTTATTCTCTAATTGTTACTGCTAATGTTTCCAGCATAATGTTAAATAATAGAGGTGATAATGGGTATCCTTGTTTCACACCTAAACTTATTTTCTATTTCTAGATATATTCTAATTTATCCCCATTGCATATGATGCTTGTTGATGGTTTTAGATATATACTGTTTATTATTTTTAGGAAAGGTCATTCTATTCCTAAACTTTCTAGTGTTTTCACTAGGAATGGATGTTGTAGTTTGTCAAAGGCTTTTTCAGCATCTATTGAGATAATCATGTGGGTTTTGTTGGTTTGCTTGTTGATATGGTCAGTTATGGGAATGGTTTTCCTTATGTTGAATCATCCTTGCATTCCTGGTATAAATCCTGCCTGATCATAAAGAATAAGCCTCGTGATCACTTGCTGTAGTATTTTTGCTACAGAATAGAACACTATTCTGTTTAAGATTTTTGCATCTATGTTGAGTAAGGAGATTGGTCTCTTGTTATCTTTCTCTGTTTTTTATCTACCTGGCTTTTGGATCAATACGAGATTTGTATCATAAAAGTAGTTTGGGAGAACTCCTTCTTTGCTTATTATGTCAAATAGTTTGTATAGTATTGGACTAAGTTGTTTTTTGAAGGTTTGATAGAATTCATTTGTGAATCCATCTGGTCCTGGGAATTTTTTCTTAGGAAGTTCTTTGATGGATTCTTCAATTACTTTTTCTGAAACGGGATTATTTAAGTATTCTATTTCTTCTACTGTTAACCTAGGGAATTTATATTTTTGTAAATATTCATCCATCTCACCTAGATTGCTATATTTATTGTCATATAATTGCGCAAAACAGTATTTAATGATTGCCTTGATTTCCTCTTCATTAGAAGTGAGGTCTCCCTTTTCATCTTTGATACTGATGATTTCGTTTTCTTCTTTCCTTTTTTAAATTAGATTGACCAGCACTTTGTCAATTTTGTTTGCTTTTTCAAAGTACCAGCTTCTAAGCTTATTTATTAATTCAATAGATCTTTTCATTTCAATTTTATTGATTTCTCCTTTAATTTTTATAATCTCTAATTTGGTCTTTAGCTAGGGATTTTTATTTGTTCCCTTTCTAGTTTTTTAATTTGCATAACCAGTTCATTGATATTTACCCACTCTAATTTGTTAATACATGCACTCAAAGATATAAATTTCCCCCTGAGTAATGTCTTAGCTGCATCCCACAGAGTTTGGTAGAATGTCTCCTCATTGTCATTCTCTTCAATGAAGTTCTTTATAGTTTCTATGATTTCTTCTTTAACTGACTGGTTTTGGAGAATCATATTATTTAATTTCCAATTAGCTTTTGATTTGCCTGTCCATGTGTGCTTACTAATTATTATTATTATTGCATTATGATCCCAAAAGGTAACATTTACTATTTCTGCTCTTTTGCATTTGTTTGCAATGTTTCTATCCCCTATTACATGATCAATCTTTGTGAGTGTACCATGTGCATGTGCATTTCTCCACATATCTATTAAATCTAATTTTTCTAGGATTTCATTCTCTTCTCTTCCTTATCTCTTTCTCATGTATATTTTGGTTTGATTTATCTAGATATGAAAGAGGAATATTTAGATCTCCCACTAGTATGGTTTTACTATCTATTTCCTTCTTGAGATCTGCCAGTTTCTCGTTTAGGAATTTGGATGCTATGCTATTTGGTGCATACATGTTGAGTACTATTATTTCCTCATTGTCTATACTACCTTTTACCAGAATGTAATTATCTTTCCTGTCTCTTTTAATCAGATCTATTTTTACTTTGGCTTTGTCAGAAATCATGATCTCCACTCCTACATTCTTTTTCTCAGTTGGAGCAGAAAATATTTTGCTCCTGCCCTTGACCTCAAACCTGTGTATGTCCACCCACCTCATATGTATTTCTTGTAGACAACATATGGTAGGATTTTGGTTTCTAATCCACTCTGCTATTTGCTTCAGTTTTATGGGTGAGTTCATTCCATTCACATTCACAGTTATAATTATCAGTTATAATTAACATTTTGGTATCCTCTCCTAGTTCTACCTCTTCTTCTCATGCTATTTCCTTTTAAACCAGTGGTTTGTTTTAAACCAGTCCCCCTTGTCCCACCCCTTGATTTACTTCCCCTTTGACCCCCTCCCTTATTATTCACTTCTTTTTATTTTTAAGACCTAATGAATTCCCTCCTATCTCCCCTCCCCTCCAGTTTTTTACCTCCCCACTCCCCTGCTCCCCTTGGTTTATCCCTTCTGTCTTTCTCATTAGGGTTTGGTAGAATTCTACATCCAAATTGATATAACTACTCTTCCCTCTCAGGGTTAATTCCACTGAGAGTAAGGTTTAAATATTACCTCTTAATGCTCTCTTCCTTTCCTTCTTATAATATTATTAATCCTCTCTTCTTCCCATGCCCTCTTTGTGTGGTATAGGATATCCTATTTTTCTTATTCATTCAACTTTCTCTTGGTGCCATCTACTATTCCCACTATATCCCACTGTATCATCTTAGACCACTTAGTACTCCAACTTCTCCCTTTGAATAATTTTTCTAATTACTATAATAATGAATACAGTTCTTGAAAATTACACATAACATTTCTCCATATAGGAATACAAGCAATTTTATCTTATTGAAGCCCTTCAAGAGGCCAATTTAAAAATAAGAGTTTTCTTTCTTTCCCTTCTGTTTCTTATTTACCTTATCACGTTTCTCTGGGTTTTTGTTGTTGGATATCGAACTTTACATTTAGTACTGGTCACTTGGAAATATTCTATCTTGTTGAATGCCTATACTTTTCCCTGGAAGTATATAGTCATTTTAATCTGTAGGTGATCCTCAGTTGTAGACCCAGTTCTCTTGCCTTTCTGAATGTCATATTCCAAGCCTTGCAGTCTCTTAGTGTGGAGGCTGCCAGATCATGTGTGATCCTGACTTGGGGTCCTTGATATTTAAATTGTCTCCTTCTGTCTTCTTGAAAAATGTTTTATTTTACTTGGAAGCTCTTCAATTTAGCTATTATAATCCTGGGGTTTGTCTTTTGAGAGTTTAGTGTAGAGGGTGATCTATGGATCCTTTCAATGTCTATATTGCCCTCCTGTTGAAGGACTTCAGGGCAGTTTTGTTGTATAATTTCTTGTAGTATGGAGTCCATATTTCTATTAATTTCTGCTTTTTCAGGAAGACCAATGATTCTCAAATTGTCTCTTCTAGATCTGTTTTCCTCATCTGACAATTTCTCAGTGAGATATTTCATGTTTCCTTCTATTTTATCAGTCTTTTGACTTTGTTTTATTTATTTGTGCTGTCTTGAGATATCATGGGCTTCTTCTTGCTTAATTCTGGTCTTTAGAGACTGGTTTTCTGCTATAACCTTTTGATTTTCCTTTTCAATTTGGTCTATCCTATTTTCCAGCTTTTTTTATTTTAGTCTCCAATTTGCTTATCAATTCTTTTGATTTTTGGGCATCTTTCTCCATTTGAGAGTTTCTATCTTTTAACATGTTAATTTCCTTTGAGCTATTTACCACTTCTCTCACCAAATCTTTTCCATCTTTCTCATTATCGCAGATTTGAACTCTTCAATAGCTTGTGACCAATTTTGATTTTGGGGGGAAGGTTTTGGATGTGATTACTTTTTTGTTTTCCTCTGCTGTTTGCTCTGTTGTCTGGATTTTTCTGTGTAAAAGTTGTAGAGTGTTAAAGATTTCTTCATGATCTTTCTCTTTTGAGGTTATTGTGCCTGGCTTGCCATTATTATTATTTCTTTCTGAGTCAGAAGTCTAGGTAAGGCAGACAGGTTTTCTGCCTATCCTATCAAGCTGTGGAGCAGTTTTGGTCTAAATCACAGTACTGTGCCTTCTCTCAGCTTCATCCTCACACTGAGGGGCAGTCTTCACTTTTTTAGGCTCCTGAGGTCTCAAGTCTAGTTGTTGTTAGGGTCAAGCCACCTGGTGGTCTCCTTCCTTGATCCTCTGTCTGAAACTCCTTTAACAGTCTCAGTGCACTGCTTCCACAGTCATGCACCCCTCTGCACTGAGTCCCCACCCAAGGTTCGCGCCTGTCCTCAAGGTCTGAGTCCCTGCCTCCTCTTCCACTCAAAGTCTATACCTGGGCTCAAGGTCTGTGTTCAAAGTCTATGAGTTCTTTAGTCTCTTGGTCTCTTAAGTCTTGCTGCTCTCAGGAGAAGGCCCTGGTGATTCCAGGGAGCTGCCAAGAACTTAATGAATCCCCCAAACTTGCTCTAACTCTTGTGAACTGGCTTTGGCACCCTAAGAGGTATGGGGGGAGGCGGTTGCTCAGCTCAAGTTTTATTGGGAGCTATTTCACCTCTTTATAGCATGAAAATGCCCCAATCCCACATACCTTGAATGCTGCGCCCTTTGGTGGGGTCCCTTCTTTCATCTGGATTTGATTTATGTCCTTTTGAGGAGTCCTATCTGTGTGGTTTAGGAGAGGTTAAGCATCTGCTTCTACTCTGCCACCATTTTATCCTGGAAGTTAATACTTCATATGCTCTTAAACAGTTTCTGAATATATGGGCACAGTGCAGGAGAGCAAACAGACTGATGCTACAGTCACTAAGCCAATTAGCACCCAAGATACAGAACACAGCACTGTGGTTGGTTGACTTAATTCCACCAGCCAATAGAGTGCTGCATACAATCTCACATTGGCAGACTTGCTCAAGCAATAGCAGCAAATTGCATTTCCCTTGTGTACATTAAGTATTATCCACAAAATCCCATGACATAGCAAAAACTCCACAATACAGAATTATATATAT
>NW_025389168.1:0-1029 GCF_016433145.1 Gracilinanus agilis | reverse complement strand
CACATCTAGATGATATAAATTTTCAGCAAAAAAAAAAAAAAAAAGAAGCAGAAAACCCGTGGTGAAACAGTGCCTTGTGATGTTCTTTGAACACTTGCCTGGCTTACAAGAATATCAAATTAGCACAAGACACTTATCAGGTATTGTATTTGGGGTTTTAGAAGGAACATTGGGAGTCACCAAAATCAAAACATGTTCTCATCTGGAGGATTAAAGTTTAGACTCAGGTGTGATCACATGGCCAAGTTTATGGGCACATACACACGGTTTTGTGATCGTTATACTTTCTCAATAAAAACTCAGGATAGAAGAGAGTCGAGTGAATGCAGGGCCACACTCACTCAGTTAGCCCCGGGTTCGAGTCGTGCTCTTCTGACCCATAGCAGCTGTGTTACCCCTGGGCAAGTGAATTTACCCCAGCAGGTAACTTTGAGATGACAGGCAGGGCCTGCTCTGCCTGATGGAGGGAGTTTCCTCATTTGGAATTCCTGCATCAATGAAATCCCCAAGTCCAGTCGAAAAGGTCATAGTAGAAACTTTCGTGTGATCGAAGTCAGATGGCAGAAAGAAGTCTTTGGTCGACATTGGACATGATCTTCTCTGATCTTCATGACTTTCCTCTAGAGTAAGTGCCACCCATATTTACAGCGCAGGAAGCTGAAGCACCCAACACGGAAATGTGTCTTACTCAAGGTTTTAGGACTGGCAAATGGCCAAGTTGGTACTTAAGCCTGAAGCTCCTGACAGCCAGCCCAATGCTCTGTCTCCGATATTTTTTAAGTATTAAATAATGATGCAGATTGGTTCTCATTCTACTTTCTGAACCAAATGTGGGAGCCTCCACCCCACTGGTGGACGTCCTGCTTTCTGCTACTGGCTTATAAAATAGTGTGCATTTGACCACTTACTCAATGTTTTTTGTGCTTCCAGATCCTCATCTATAAAATGATCACCTTAGACTGAGATTTCTTCCAGCTCTAGAAAGATTATCCTCCCGTGAACAACGTGCACAGGGAAGAGCAGAGATTT
>NW_025389167.1:0-8851 GCF_016433145.1 Gracilinanus agilis | reverse complement strand
CAGAGAGAGAGACAGAGAGAGAGAGACAGAGAGAGAGACAGAGACAGGGACAGAGACAGAGACAGAGAGAGAGAGTTGTAACCCATTCTATGAACATTGAAAATATAGACCATCATCTCCAAAGTATAGAGCCTTGCATACTTTTTTTTTGGGGGGGGAGGTGTTAGATATGTTATGTCATAAGCAAAGAACTTCTATCAATGAAAGTAACTATCTTTTTCTGTATCACATGATCTTAAAAACTTCCTTTGGGTTGTGACTTGCCTAGATCTTTCTGATAATAGATGTCAGAGGTGGGAGTATATCCTAAATGTACAATCAGAGAATCAAAGATTTTGACCTGAAAGGGACTTTAGAGAACCTCAGGTCCAGTCCCTTCATTTTACAAATTGGTGTCTAGTAAAAGGATTCATTTAATAATGTTAGTTGTCAAAAAGTGTAGGAAATAGTGTGGGATCAAGAAAACAAATTTTTCTCAAATAAATAATTAGACCATTTTGTTCTCTAACTATTTTTAGACGTTAATAAGCTGTGTGTAGGCATGTGTAAGCTGTGGACTATATTACTTAAGTTTCAGGGTGGGAAGTCCGGGGGTTGGGTCTGGTACCAAACAGCCGAACCAAAAAGAAAATGGCAATAGAATGAGGTAAAGGCATGGTAGGTTAAGATCAATGGAATGCTATGGGCACCTTCTTAGGCAGCCTAGCAGAAAATCACCTCCCAGGTGGCTTTTTTCAGATCTGGATTCAAATCAAGTTGGGTTTTCTTTTTAATTGTAGACCAAAGAGAAAGAGTTGGAAGAGGTCCTCTTGAATACTGTTATTTTCATGAAATGTTACCATACTGGCTCCTGAAATCAATAAAGCCTCACATTTCAATGACTCCACACTCCTGAATTAAAGCAAAGTCTCTTATATATCAGTGAAGGAAAGGATTCTTGTCTGGATGTCTTGTAAATCTGTTTGTAAGCCTAGGAAAAGGCACTATTGTCATTAATTATTGATAATACACACAATTGCTTAATGCCCCAGGGCCTTGTTTAACCAGCTGACTGTCTCTAATTCATCTGCTTCTTGGAAGTCTAATGTTGAAGGGCTCCATCCCAAGCCCACAATGGAAACATCAAGATGGCAAGATGAACTATTCAAGTATACCCATCACAATTAAAGTCAAGCTTGGCATTATTGCTTTGAGCCAAAATAGAGCCTAGGGGAGGTGAAGGGGAAAATTAAAGAAAAAAAATTTAATATCATATTATCCACCAGAGGGAGCCCACAGAGTCATAGGAATGTAAACGGCAATATTGAAACAGCCCAAAAAACCAATTAGTTCTTTTCCCCCCCTTCAGATGCCTTCAAAATTCAAATAAGAAATGTTTATCAAGAATGCTTAAACCCCCATGAAAGCAAATAAAATGATACCAAAATCAGATTGCCCTTTTTGGGCAGCAGCAATAGTTTTGTTTTCAGCTAGGCTTTCCATCATAACAAAATATAAATAAAATATGAAACTTTTGATCCACACAATTTCTAGCAAATGCATAGATAATGCCCAGCAAAAGGATTTCCCCCATACAAAATGGATCCAGGCTTAATAGAAGAGGAGATGCAGTTAATAACTTTATATTCTCATCTATGCAATTGGAGGAAAGTACCTAGTAGCCAAAAAGCTTCGCTGGACCAATGACATTTTAAAACTTCACTCAGCGAATAGAACCAGAGCATCCATCGACTGATAATGCCTCTGAAGGCTTTGGGTTTATTGCGTGGCCACAAGGGTGATAGAACGGGAGTGCTAAGCTCAGAGAAAATGGAAACCGCAGACAAGCTTGGAGGGCCAATATGAAAAATCTTTTTCTTTCCTGGTAAACACATCTTTTCAGGTCTGTGTTTTCTTTCTTCCTTCTCTCGGAGGTTTTTCAGGGCCAAGCACAGCACATCAAATGCTCCAAGTTTTACTCTCATGGCCAAGTGTCCTGATGGACTATACAACAGTGCCTACTTGGTCTTGAGAGACTGGATGATGAAGACAGAATGGGGGCCCTTCAATCAGGGAATGTCTGAGCAAAATGAATGGGGCACATGAGTGGAATGGAGTACTCTTCCTCTGTAAGAAATGAAGGCTCTGAGGGGGTCAGAAAAAGCTTGGGAAGACTTAGGAACTCATAAAAACAAAAGAAACAAGTCAGGAGAACACTGAACACAACGAACACAATAACGTAAATGAAGAAGACTCTTAAAGAAAACTGAATTCAGCTTAGTAGCAATGCCCAATTTTACCCCATAAGAGGTAAAAAATGGGGAGATGAACCTCTCTCTTTTCCTTAGAAAGATAGGAGACTCTTTGTGTGGATTGTTGAAGATTCTGTCAAACATGATTGTGTTGCTGTTACTCAAGCATTTCCATTTGTTGAAAAGGAGGGTTTGGTGGCAAAATGTAATACCAAGAAATTTGTTGTTTAGTTATTTAAGTCATGCCTCTCTTCATGACTTCATTTGGAGTTTTCTTGGCAAAGATACTGGAGTGGTGCACCTCTTCCTTCTCCAGCTCATTTTACAGATGAGGGAACTAAGGCAAACAGTTAAGTGAGTTGCCTGGGGAAACACAACTAATAAAAGTATCTGAGGCCAGATTTTAACTTCCAGGGCACTCTCCCCAGAATAATCAAGAAAATACTATAAAGTGAATAACAGAGAGCGTCTCTTAAAATTGAAAAAGTGACTATAGTTTATGTCATACTCTAGAAGTTCAGAAAGTTTTAACAAATTTTTTTATTATTCATTCATTTATTCTTTCAAGGATTCCTAGTATCCTTGTAACTATCCTTCACAGGTGCATAACCACTACTTTTCTTATTAGATAACTTTATTAGTGGCTATGATCAAAAATATTAATCAGATCAGGTTGAGGAGTGATGGTGGTACAATCCATTGATATCTAATCTATCTGAACTTACCTGATCCTCAGACTAGTTCCCAGAAAAGTGATAGTTTGGTCACTAGGATCATGCTGGAGATAGTTCAAGCTCAGTAAAAGCTACTAGAGTTTATTGTCTATAGTCAGTTTTCTGGAAACTGTGATGACCTCCATGCCACAGTGAAGCATCAGACTACACAGTTTTAATGAAAGAATGTTGCCATCGTGGTTGTTGTTACTGTTAGCACTGGAAAATCTTCATTAACATCCATACTGTGCTAGACCCTGTTGGGCAATTTGGGGAAGGTCTTTTGGCTCTTTTCATGCAGCTACTCAAACCTAGAGAAGTCATTTCACCCAGCCTGAAAACATACTCACTTCTTTAAAGGAATACAACTGCTCCAACCCAAGACAATATCTCACAATACTAAGTAAGCAAAGAGTTAGGTAGAAAAGAGTTAGTTACTATGGAAACAACAAAGAGAGCTTGGAAAAAATAGACTTGAATTTGCAAACAAGTATTAGAATTCAGTGAGATGGCTACAGAGTCGAATTTTTTTTCATTCTTATTTTCTGTTCTTTTTGGCAGATCTATGATTTTATTAGTGTAGGGAACTTCCCAACTTGGAAACTCCCTTCACTTAGATAAATCAGCAGCTCTTCTTTAACTATAGTTTTGGAAAGCTGAGAAAGGCAAAATGCACTCCTGTGGGCATTTTCTTCATATAAGATAACCAATCTGGTCCTAGTAAAGAACTGTTTGTGTCAGGCATCTGAAAGAATATTAAGGAGAAATGCTGTGGGAGTAAATACAAATCTATATGAAACTGGAAGGAAAAAAAAAGCTCAATATTAATCCATTGAACTAGATTACTATTGGCCTGGCAAGAAATTTGGAGGTGGATAGACTGCAGAGAATTTCTCTATCAGCCATTCTCTACATGGGAAAAACCATTACTTTTCTTCTTCATCTATTCACCTACCTTAAAGCCTTAGCTCAGGCCTCACCTTTCTACCACTGCATACTGAAATGCCAGGCATAGATAGTGCTTAATAAATGCTGATTGACTTGCTAATGTAATCTCTCCCTTCTCTGCTGTCTGTTCCCTTTAACATGTACCAAATTCATTTGACAATTCATCAGGTACTGTCTTGAGATAGCTTTCCTCTTGTTGTCTTAAATAATTATTTCAATCGATTAATATCTATGGGCCAGGCACTGTGTAAAGTGCTGGAGACACAATGGGATGCAAAAGACTGTAGGATCTCATAGCCTATGGGAGAAACAACAGGCAAACCACTATGTATAAATAAGATAGTTACAGGATAAATTGGAGCTTATCTTAGAGAGAAGACAGGATCTGTAAAGGGGGTCAGGAAAGGTTATTATAGAAGAGAATGTTTTAGTTGGGTCTTCCAGGGAATCCTAGTAGGTAAACCATGTCATTATTCAAATTATATAATCCATAACCTGTTCACTCAGTAGCCCATGATGAAAATTATCTTTTGCACATCTCCCACATTGTAGTGATTTTAAAATATCCCCTAAATTGAAACAAATGAAAACAAGTAATTGAATATCTCTTATTGTATAATTGTCATAAAATTTTAGTTTTATAAACATTTTTCTTGTTTGAGAGTAATTTTAGGATAAGAAACTTGCTACCTCCCTGAATCTAGAAAGTGAATTAATGTAATATGGTGGCTAATGGGGAGGGGGATAGTGTACTGTGGAAGTGAGGTAAGAGGAGAGGCAGGAGAACTTGCTCATGTGGTTTTAATTTTGTTAGATAATTAGTTTTTTTACCTCTATTTCCTTTTTATTCCTTCTACTTCAATGATTATTAATAAACTATAAGATATAATTCTTGGAGTGTTGGACATTAATTTAAATCCTACATTTAAAAGATGAAATCCTATCAACTTTGAGCTAAATAGAAGGAAGGACTCTTGGGAAGAAAACAAAATAAAACAAAACCTTCTCAACTCTTAATTTGTATAACAATACTTATCTTTGATTTCCCATTACTTTTTTTGATAACTCATTGCTTTTGCTACTTGTATGACAGTACAAATCTATATCTATATCTTTATTTTAGAAAATGAATAATTTAAAGGGATTCAAAATTGTTTGTTTTGTTTTTTACCTTCCATTGCTATATTACTTTTTCGAACACAGTCAGAATTAATAATGGTTTAATTTAGAGGGGAAAATGAATTCTTGTAGTTTACTAAAATACAAGTAAAAAAAGTATTTCCTAAAGGTCTAATTTTTGCCATATGTTCTAAGATGTCAGTTTGCTATTAGTCATATAACTTAGAGAGTCTCAATTTTTTTTCAGGAAAATATGAGTTAAGGCTCTCAGCTGATAAAGTGGAGAAAAAGGGAACTATGGAAGGTTGGAATAGGGATAAAAAGATTTTAAAAGGTCACTGTGATGACTCAGATAGTGAGTCATTTCAGGAAGTTTAAAAGGTTGAGGACCTAGGTTAGTAATTAAATATCTTCTATCAGTGATCTCTTTTAAAGTCCCACTTTGGCAGAGAGGGGTGTTCTGGGAATTTGGATGGGGAAAAAATGGCCTTTTTATTTTAACCATCCTCTAACTGAAATTTAGCATGTACTTCCCATTATTTAAAAACATGATTCATAGTTAAGGTGTATAGGCTTCCTCAAACTGCTAAAGGGATCCATGACACACCCAAAAAGATTAAGAACACTCTGCTACCAAAGAAAATAATTTGTTGAGGGAAATGACTTGACCAAGTGAATGATTTTGAAGCAAATAACAGTGAAGAAGAAAAGGAGTACGTGTTACCTGAAATTTGGAATGTTTTCTTTTTTTGTTTGTTTTAAGTGATAAAGAGTTTTGTTTTAGTAGGCAGAAAAACATAGTCATCATCATATGACTATGATGGTGACTAATTACCTAAGGCTAGTAATTTCATTGTTCTAAGAGTTGGAAATCTATTCATTTTTCTGTACCTCCACAAAATATAAGCCATTAAAAGGAGTTCCCACTCTTCTCAGAAGGATGGTTAGCTGAAATGCTGATGCCTCAAAACCTAGAGATAGGGTTCAAGATCCAAATTTTGACATAATTATAATTATTTTTCAATTCAATTTTCAAAACATCAATTTTTGGAAGTTAAGTAAGCAAACTACTATAAAGTTGAACAGAATATGATCAAATTTTTACTTTATCATGTTATTTTTATATTTCTGAAACATATATAAGTAATATGCATATATACAATTTGCCAAGAAATTACTACTAAAAACAATACGTGTGTGTTTAGGTTTTTTTTAAATGCCACCAAGTTATGCAAGGGTCAAGTATGGTCCTAAAAAGAGTAGAATAGTCCTAAGAACAGCAAAATAATTTCATGAATCTAAATCTTATTGGATCATTATTTTTTGTCTTCTTTAAACATTTATTAATATTTATTTTTTAGAAAAGTTAACATGGTTACATAATTCATGCTCTTACTTTCCCCTTCACGCCCCCACCCCCCGCGAATTCCCCCGCCATTGCTGATGGGTATTTTCACTGGTTTTAACATGTGTCATTGATCAAGACCTATTTCCAAATTGCTGATAGTTGCATTGGTGTGGTAGTTGAGTCTACATCCCCAATCATGTCCACCTCAACCCATGTGTTCAAGCAGTTGTTTTTCTTCTGTTTCCACTCCTGTAGTTCTTCCTCTGAATGTGGGTAGCATTCTTTTCCATAAGTCCCTCAGAATTGTCCTGTGTCATTGCATTGCTGCATTGTGTACAGAAGTGCATTACATTCTATTTTACCACAGTGTATCAGGCTCTGTGTACAATGTTCTTCTGGTTCTTCTCCTTTCGCTCTGCATCAATTCCTGGAGGTCTTTCCAGTTCACATGGAGTTCCTCCAGTTTATTATTCCTTTGAGCACAATAGTATTCCATCACCCGCATATACCACAATTTGTTCAGCCATTCCCTAATTGAAGGGCAAACCCTCATTTTCCAGTTTTTTGCCACCACAAAAAGCACGGCTATAAATATTTTCGTACAAGTCTGTTTATCTATGATCTCTTTGAGGTACAAACCCAACAATGGTATGGCTGGATCAAAGGGCAGGCATTCTTTTATAGCCCTTTAAGCATAGTTCCAAATTGCCAGCCAGAATGGTTGGATCAGTTCACAACTCCACCAGCAATGCACTAATGTCCCAGTTTTGCCACATCCCCTCCAACATTCATTACTCTCCCCTTCTCTCATTTTAGCCAATCTGTTAGGTGTGAGGTGATACCTCAGAGTTGTTTTGATTCGCATTTCTCTAGTTATTAGAGATTTAGAACACTTTCTCTTGTGCTTATTGATATTTTTGATTTCTTTACCTGAAAATTGCCTATTCGTGTCTCTTGCCCATTTATCAATTGGGGAATGGCTTGATTTTTTTATACAATTGGTTTAAATCCTTGGATATTTGAGTAATTAGACCCCTGTCAGACTTTTTTGTTATAAAGATTTTTTCCCAATTTTTTGTTTCCCTTCTGATTTTGACTACATTGTTTTTGTTTGTACAAAAGCTTTTTAGTTTAATATAATCAAAACCATTAAATTTACATTTTGTAATTTTCTCTAACTCTTGCTTTGTTTTGAAATCTTTCCTTTACCAGAGATCTGACAAGTAAACTATTCTATGTTCACTTAACTTATTTATAGTTTCCCTCTTTATATTCAAGTCGTTCACCCATTCTGAATTTATCTTGGTGTAGGGTATGAGATGTTGATCTAAACCTAATCTCTCCCATATTGTTTCCAAATTTCCCAACAGTTTTTGTCAAATAGTGGATTTTTATCCCAAAAGTTGAGCTCTTAGGGTTTATCATACACTGTCTTGCTGATGTTACTTTCCCCAAGTCTATTCCATTGATCCTCCCTTCTGTCTCTTATCCAGTACCATACCGTTTTGATGACCGCTGCTTTATAGTACAGTTTAATATCTAGTCCAGCTAGGCCCCCTTCCTTCACATTTTTTCATTATTTCCCTTGATATTCTTGATCTTTTCTTATTCCAGATGAACTTTGTTATAATTTTTCCTAATTCAGTAAAAATGTTTTTTGGTAGTTTGATAGGTATGGTGCTAAATAGGTAAATTAATTTGGGTAGAATGGTCATTTTTATTATGTTAGCTCGTCCTACTTATGAGCAATCAATTTTTTCACAATTGTTTAGATCTAATTTTAATTGTTAGGAAAGTGTTTTGTAGTTGTTTTCGATAATTCCTGTGTTTGTTTTGGTAGATAGATTCCTAAGTATTTAAAAAAAAAACAGATAAAATAGACAAAGTACTGGTCAATCTAATAAAAAAAAAGGAAAGAAGAAAACCAAATTGACAGTAATAAAGATGAAAAGGGAGACATCACCTCTAATGAAGGGGAAATTAAGGCAATCATTAAAAACTATTTGCCCAATTATATGGCAATAAATATAACAATTTAGGAGATATGGATGAATATTTACAAAAAATATAAACTGCCTAGATTAACAGCAGAAGAAATAGAATACCTAAATAATCCTATATCAGAAAAAGAAATTGAACAAGCCATCTAAGAATTCCCCAAGAAAAAATCTCCAGGGCCTAATGGATTCACAAGTGAATTCAATCAGACATTCAAAGAGGAACTAATCCCAATACTATACAAATTATTTGATATGATAAGCAAAGAAGGAGTCCTACCAAATTCCTTTTATGACACAAATATGGTACTGATTCCAAAGCCAGGGAGATGAAAAACAGAGAAAGAAAATACATACCAATCTCCCTAATGAACATAGATGCAAAAATCTTTAATAGAATACTAGCAAAGAGACTCCAGCAAGTAATTAAGAAGATCATCCACCATGGTCAGGTGAGATTTATACCAGGAATGCAAGGATGGTTCAACATTAGGA
>NW_025389166.1:0-2061 GCF_016433145.1 Gracilinanus agilis | reverse complement strand
AGGAAGGAAGGAAGGAAGGAAGGAAGGAAGGAAGGAAGGAAGGAAAGGAGGGAGGAGCAGGTCTTTTGACTGTAAATTTAGAGGGTTTTTTTTTTGTTTTGTTTTGTTTTACCTTGGGTAAATACCATTGCCATTTCTCACACAACCCAAGCCTTTTGGTTTCATGAGACTATGTTGAGTATGTATTTATGTTAAGAGACTGGGAGTGGGGGGAGGGGGAAGGCCAAAAGAACCAGGGTCAGGCTACTGGGCCAGGAATAACTTGACCACTAGTCTAGGGATTGAGGTGGGGAGGGACAGAGAGTAATAACATGAGAACTGTTCATCTGCCTTCAAAAACTTCCTGAGTGGGATGAAAAGGGGCAAAAATAGGATGAAGGAGGGGAGCAGCTGGGAGGCTCAGTGAATTGAGAGCCAGGCCCAGAGACGGGAAGTCCTGGGTTCAAATTTGGCCTCAGACACTTCCTAGCTGGGTGACCTTGGGCAAGTCACTTCACCCCCATTGCCTACCCTTACTGGTCTGCCTTTGAACCAAAACATAGAATTGATTCTAAGACAGAAGGTAAGGGTTAAAAAAAAAGAAAGAAGAAGGGAAAGAGGGGCCACCTCGGCATGTCTTACGCGACTGAACACTGGGCGAAGGCCAGGTACTCCAGCAGCACATCGAGGCCCTGGTTCTCTTCATTCAGGAACTCTTGCACCCACCTGTTGGAGAAAGACATAGAAGGACATAGAGGTAACTTCCCCAGAAGTCAAAAGGAGAAGAAGGTTGCTTCTGTGTCTCCTTCTTCTATCCCAAGCCTTGAGGGAGAAAGAGGGAAGAAAGGGAACAGTTCAGCAGCTCAGGGCCATCCTCTAAGCTCCCCCAGGGAAATGTCCACTGTCTCTGGGTGCCTCACAGGCACCAGCAGCTCTCTGACTCGATAGACAGCAGCTTCCAGGCACTAGCTGCGGTCCATGCCAGGAAGTTCAGAGCTCAGAACCTACTAACATCTCTGCTTAGTAAGGGGATGTCCAGACAGATGGGGAGAAGGAAGAACCCATTCCCACCTCCTGCTAGAAGAAAAGCCACGGAGGGAAGACATCCCCCAATCCACTGCAAGGATACGAAATGAAAGACAGATTTTAAGTCAGAGAGAGATTCTAACCAAGGGTCTGTGAACTTCTTTTTAAAAATATTTTGATAATTGTATTTTGATATAATTGGTTTTCCTTGTAATTTTGTGTGTTTTATTTTGTACAGTTAAAAACATTCTGAGATGGAATCCAGAGTCCTCACCACACTGCCAGAAATGGTCCCAAGAACCTGTTTTAAATGTATATGATTCAGAGAAAAAAGGATCCAAGAAAAACAAATTCAAAGGGAACTCAGAAGCAGAGATTGTTTATATTAGCACACATGTAATTTATACATTATTCAACAAATTGTAAACAATGTGGAGTTTCTGATTTTTGCATATAAATTTTTTGGCATTTGTTTATTGAAAAAAAATTTTTTTTTGCTAAGAGTGGTGATTACTAAGTATAAAATAAAAAAAACTGAAAATAAATAAATAAATATAGGAGTTTTTAAAAAAAAGTCTCTTTGCTCTCTATTATTTAATATAGTTCAAGGAATGCTAATTATAAGAGAAACAGAAAGGTGAAAATAAAATAAAATTATTTAGATTTGCTGATGCCATGACGGTTTTTTAAAAATGTACATGATTTATCCCCTTCCCTTCAACACAAAAAAACACCTCAGCTCCCCAGATGGAAAGCTAGAGCTCTGACTATGGGTGGCTTAGAAGTCACCCAGATCTGCTCTGACACGAGAGAAGTCCAAGGACCCTCACTCACCCAATGTGGTTGGTCCTCAGTGAAATCTCCAGCTCCCGAAGCACCTGTGTGGACTCCTGAACTCGCCTCTTAAACTAGGAGCCAAAGGCACAAAAAGCCTAGTAAGTAGGAACCCCAAATCTGTCCACCCTCCCTCTCCTCCGGGCCCATTTGGGTCTCTCCAAATGGCAGCCGGGAAAGCAAGTACACATACACATACATATATATATATATATATATATA
>NW_025389165.1:0-3003 GCF_016433145.1 Gracilinanus agilis | reverse complement strand
GAAGAAAGGAAGGAAGGAAGGAAGGAAGGGAAATATAGCATATTTCAGTCTGCATTCAGTCTCAGTCATTCCTTTGAGGGTAGATGGAATTTTTCATTAGGAGATTCTGAGATTGTCTTTGCTGAGAATAAATAGGTCGCTCACAGTTGTTCATCAAGCATATTGCTCTCTCTACATACAATGTTCTGGTTCTGCTCACTTCTCTTTACATCAGTTCATGTAAGACTTTCCAGGTTTTTCCAAATCCTGCTCATCATTTCTTATAGTTTAATAGTATTACTCTATCATAGTTATATGCCACAATTCATTCAATTCTTCCCCAATTGATGGACAACCCCATAATTTCCAATTCTTGCTACCACAAAAAAGAGCTGCAATAAATATTTCTTATGCAAATAGGTCCCTTTCACTTTTTAAAAAATATCTTTGACATACACAGACCTAATGATGATATCACTGGGTCACAGGGTTTGCACAATTTTGAGATCTCTGGGCTTAGTTCCAAATTGCCCTCTAAAATGGTTGGATCAGATCATACATCCACCAATAGTAATAGTGTCCCAATTTTCTCACATCCCCTCCAACATTTATCATTTTCCTTTTCTGTCATATTGGCCAATCTGATAGGTGTGAGATGGTACCTCAGAGTTGTTTTAATTTCCATTTCTCTAATCAAGAGTGATTTAGAGCTTTTTTCATTTGACTCTAGATGGCTTTGATTTTATCTGAAAATGTCCTGCTTTTATTCTTTGACCATTTGTCAATTGAAAAATATTTTAATAAATTTTACTTAGTTCACTATATACTTGAGAAATGAGACCTTTATCAGAGATATTTGCTTTAGAAAATTTTCCTAACTTTCTGATTCTTTTATTGTTGGTTGCATTGGTTTTGTTTGTACAAAATCATTTGAATTTAATATGATCAAAATTAACCACTTTATTTGATGTAACACTCTTGTTTGGTCCTAAATTTTTCCCTTATCCATAGATCTGACAGGTCAACTATTCCATGGTCCCCTAATGTGTTTATGATATTGCCCTACATGTTTAGATTTTGTACCCATGTTGACCTTATTGACCAGCACCTTCTAGCTGCCCCCAAGCAGACTCCTGCATATCCCAAGCAGTTTCTAAGCACACCTGTTCCAGGACAGAGATATCCACAAAGACATATCTGCAAAACTTCCTCCTGTAGTTCAGCTGTGTTATGTATCTTGACATACTTCCTCATTCTGCAACACACAGCTAAATCCTATAAGAATTCATTTTCTCCTCTCCCTCCCAGGACATCCCTTCTGAAAATGCAGCATGTGGTCCTTAATTGTAATTTCTTCACCTTGAATAAATATTTCATTTTATTTGCTGATTACCAAGTTGGTCTAAATTTTTTTACAACTTGACAATAGCATTTTTCATCATATCCCATTTGAAAATGTCTTGAATTGCTGTATTGCTAAAAATAGCTAAATCATTCACATTTGTTGATTGTTATAATATTGCTATTATTGTGCATAATGTTCTCCTGGTTTCACTCACTTCAATTTGCATCAATTCATATATCTTCCCAAGGTTTTCTGAAAGCATCCCACTCACCATTTCTTACAGCACAATTGCATTCCATTGCAATCATATACCAAGACTTGTTTAGCCATTTCTCGATTGATGGGCATTCCCTCAATTTCTAATTGTTTCTACCACAAAAAGAATTGATATATTTTTATACATATAGATCCTTTTCATTTTTTTAATCTGTTACTGATATAGTCAATTATCTTTATATTTTTCCTAATATTGAACCTGCCATGCTTTCCTGGTATAAATCCCAATTTGTCATAGTATATGATCTTTGTGATATATTGTTTTAATCTCCTTATGAGTGTTTTATTTAAAATTTTGACATCAATATTCATTAGGGAAATTGGTCTATAGTTTCTACCTCTGTTTTTACTCTTCCTGCTTTAGATAGCAACATCCTATTTATGTCATAAAAGGAAACCTTTTTTCTAAATAGCTATTTTCCCCTTCTGAAAATGTCTAAGACAGGCCATTTTCAGAAGGGGAGCATAGTAAGTGCGGAACAGCAAACTCACACTATTCAGCTCCACCCCCTTCTAGTTTTCAAGCAGAATTAAAAAAAAAAAAAAAAAAAGCTGACTTAGCTCCTACTGAAGGCTGCTACTAAAGAGTTTTTTCACAAGGAGGGCTGAGAGACCAAATCAGATTTGAAGTCAGAGATTTGGGGGATAAACCTGATTGATATTTTTTCTTTTTCCTCCTGACCAGGGGTAGCCAGTCCTTCATATACAAATACACTTTTTTTTCTCCCTCGAAGTTTTGCTTTTAAGAAAGAGAGCACAGAAGAATAGCTCTTAAAAGCCCTTTAGCAAAAACCTGAAAAATGTCTCTTCACCTTCTAATCAGTCTTCTGTTTACCCTGTAAATAAAATCCATTCAGTCTTTTTTTTTTGAGAAAAAAAATGCTGTTACAAACCCTGCTTCAAACTCTCAAAGAACAGTTTGAATTGCTTGAGCTAACTAGTGCATATTGGCACTGCTTAATTTTTTTTTTTACTGGCAGCTTGTATATACATTCCATATTTCTCATTTTGTTTGCTTCTCCTCAAAAATATTCAACAAGCTATGCTGCTTAAATTTCAGGCCAAACTGAAATATTTTGACAAAGTTTCGAAAATAAATATTCTCAAGATGCAGAATGGAGATTCTGTCCAGTACATGCATGGGGACATTCAGAGCTGTGACAAATGAAATGCAAATGGATGATAAATACTTGGGGAGGAGAAGGAACCTGAAAAGAGATCTGGAAGTTTATTGATCTTAACTTTTTGAGTTTTTGCTTCCCCTCTGAATAGTGAAGAAGTCTATTGGAATTGGAGAAAAGGATTTTGAAGTCACTGCCTATGTCCCTGTCACGCTTATTTTATTTGCTGATTGTTTTACGATTTAATTTTGTTAAGTTTATATATATTATTATATTATATAT
>NW_025389164.1:0-4666 GCF_016433145.1 Gracilinanus agilis | reverse complement strand
CTACCAAGGTTCCTCCCACCTGGATCTGGTCCCACCCATCCATCCCCTCCGCCCGGGCGCTGAGGCCCCTGATGGCAGAGGTTCCCCTGAATCGAGCTGTTAAGCCTAAGGGAAAAAGAAACGTTGGAGGAAGAATAATCGCTGCCAAAAACAAGTCTCTGGGACTGAAGTAAATCATTCCAGAGGAGCCCGCTCCTAGGCCTTCCTTGTTTCCTACCAATTTCATGTCGTCTGAGACTCAAATCAACTAATGTTTGTTTGATGCCTACCATGAGCCGCTGTTTGAGGCTCTAAAAGGAATTAACAACGTCCTGCCCCGTCCCGTTTCCCCCCCACCCCCAACCCCTTCTGCAAATGGCTCTGTCTCTGCCTCCGAGGAGCATATGGACACGCCTGAACAACTTCTGGCCTCAAATCCAGTGCTCTTTTCACTCTACCTCTCTGATTTCTCTTTCTCTCATCTCCAAAATAATGGGTTTGGATCTTGCTTTAAACACTAGGGAAAGATAGGGGCAGAAGGCATGGAAAACCTCAGGAGGACCTGAGGACCCATTAGAAATTGGGACTCCTTAACCTGGGGTCTGCAAACTGGTTTTAAAAACTATTTTTGATGAGTGTACTTTAAAATCAGTTGTTCCCTTTTGAATCCTGTGCATTTTGTTTCGTGAATCCAAACCCTTATTCTGAGCAGTAAAACCATAGGCTTTTTAAAGGGGTCCATGATGCAAAACAAAGGTTAAGAACCCTGCACTGGGGCAGCTACATGCCTGGCTCAGTGGATAGAGAGTCGTTCTTGAAGATGGGAGGTCCTGGGTTCAAATAAAGCTTCAGAAACTTTCTGGCTGTGTGACCCTGGGCTAGTCATTTAACCCTACTTATCTAGCCTTTACTACACTTCTGCCTTGGAACTGATACTATTTCTTCTAAAACAGAAGAAAAGGGTTTTTCCCTCCCTAAAGAACTCCTACACTAGATACAGGGGATGAAGGAAAAGGAGTCAAGGAGGACTGAGGCTCTAGTAATGCTCTCAAAAACAAATTTCTGGTGACATAGATACAAATAATTTGGATGAACTAACTAGAGATTAATGCAGATATATTGGGGAATTCATCCACAAATTTTAGTCATGCACAAGATAGAGAAAAGAAGGCAGATAACTGAGAGGGACTACCAAAGAGTGGCATGATTCCTGTAAGAATAACATCAGCAGTGCTAAAGACCATCAAAGCAGAAACTTCTTTCTATGAATCCCCAGGACAACAAAAAGTAATAATAATAATAGTAGCAAGTATTTATCTCTCTAAAGTTTGCAAAGGGTTCTGCAACTATGACATTTTATTTTTACAATAATCCTGGGAGGTAAGTACTATTATTAATCCCCATTTGTAGATAAAGAAACTGAGACAGATATCACAGGTGCCTTGACCAGGGCTGTGGGTCATAATTAAATTATATGAAGCTGAATTTGAACTCAAGTTTGTTTGAGTCCAGCTCTTCCACTCTATCCACTGACACCTAGTTGGAAAAAGAAGATGAGAAAAGACAGGTTAGGAACACTGGGCCAAATAGACATGATAAAGGAGGATGTAAACTTTTGACCCACAGATTCCATTACTGTGTATATATTCTCCAAGGAGATTAAAGAGAGAAAAATCCTGTTTCTATATAAAAATATCCATAGCTACACCTTTTGTATTATAAAAAATGGAAACAATATATCAAGTACATCGTTCTTAAAGCAAACATTATCCTGTTTATCCTCACAACAACTCTGGAAGGTAGATGCTATTATCACCCTCATTTTACAGTTGAGGAACCTGAGGCAGGTAAGTGACTTTCCCAAGGCTATATCACTTAGTAAGTGTGTGAGGATAGATTTGCATTTAGGTCTTCTGGATTCTAGGATTGGATGTCTATACACAATACTATTAGGTTTTGGTGGAGGGACAGCTGGTCAAATTATGGGTCATGAATATAATGTAATTATTTTTGTGCCATAAGAAAAGATGACCAGGAGGAATTCAGAGAAACATAGGAAGACTTAAATGAACTGATACAGAGTGAAGCCAAATCGGAAAACAGTACACAGACTAGGGTAAGGTAAGTATAAAGGAAGTGTTTAGGAATTTTCAATTATAGAATTTAAATAACTGGAACTTTAGCATGTATAATTTTATGTTTTATATGTAATATACATATGTATGTATATATATAATGCACATACATACACATACACACACCCCAGTTAATCTCTAGTGTGAGCTGCAGAAGATCAGTAACTCATTAACTGATTCAGAAGTCCACAATCCTCCAATGGAGCAGGAATGTATCAAGGGCAAAGGAAAGGCACAGGATGGGTGTAAGCAGTCTGTAGCAGAGAACAGATAAGGAAATAAGTATCATAGAGGCTTGTTCTCAGCTCTCTCAGACCCATCCTAGAGATAATATATATCACATCCCTCATGTCACAAGTTACTCCTGCCCCCTTGCTTGGTTTACACAAAATGGCCCTGGGAGGAAACCAGTATTTTTTCATTCAGCCCTACTTTGGGATATAAAACTCCTCCTTTGAGGTGGGTGGAGTGGGTCCTCCATGCCATCATGGGTCTTTGACTAGTGGAGTCTGTAGCATGCCCTAGATTGTAGGAATTGGAAGCTGCCAGCTGGTTCTACGTGCGAAATGGCTCTGCCTCTTCTGGGCTGGTGAAAATGAACCAGTGGACCACAGGGCTTCGGATTTCTGTATTTTCATCCTCCGTATTCTTCCCTAAATATCTTTAGTCTTTTAAGTTTCTGATATGAGTTGCTTCTAGCACTTAGAAATTCAACCCAAGTGCTGATTGGCTGTTCTGTCAAGATAGTACAAACTCTAAAGTATCTCCAAATGTTAAATCTCAAGTTCTTATGATGCTCTAATGGGATGTGAGAAATATGGCTAAACAACTGTTTGTGGGGAAAAGACCAAACGGTTTCACTGGGTTGAAGGTTATTATTAGTCAAGAGGATGACATGGCAGACAAAAAGGGCTAATGACATCCTAAACTGTGGAGCAGGATAGGAGGATTACCCTTTACACAAATCTTTTTCCATGCTCTTACATGTACAAGTTTCCATAGTTAAGTATATATTATCTAGAGATCTCAGTTCAACCTGCTACTTTACTTGCTCCCTTATTTAGACTTATCCTACTGAGCTTTAGGGTAATCTGGGGGTATCCTTGTATATTTCCTCATTAATTAATACAGTTTCAAAATATCTCTCAATCCATTCAAGGCTAGAGCCCCATCTCAGTTATTTCTTTAATAATTTTTCCTAATAGTAGCTACTCAAGTCTGTATATTAAATCCCTTCATCTTGCAGGATTAAATGGATATTAAAGTTACTGAACATGTGCTATATTAACAAGGAAACATAATAAAATAGGTGCAGATGATTTTGTACATTTTTTTTAGATGTAGCTAAAATCACCTCAAACCCTGATTGTAACTGCAGATGGCTTCCCATCACTTCTGAAAACACAATTCCACATCATTCAGTTAATTCAGGGTAACAAAAACTTTCCATAAGAATTCTTTTTATCCTCTTTTCAAAATAAAGGTTACAATACTTTCATAAAGAAAAATGATACCTTCATTTCTCTTGTTTTCTGTAGCTTATGTTGTCATAATAAAAAATTGTAACTCTTTCCTCTTAAGTGATATATCACTATTATAATATTTTTCTGGACTTTTAAAAGTTCTTTTGATAATGTTTCTTTGTAAACAAGTTAAGACAATTCTAACAAGAAAGATGTTTCTTCTTGCCTTCTTTCTCATTGTTTTTCCCCCAGTTTATCTCATACTTACTTATAGACAGTAATGGCTTTCATGTAGTTCAATGATTCTTTTTTCCCCCTTTTAAACCTTTACCTTCCATCTTTGAATCCATATTAAATATCGGTTCTAATGTGGAAGAGTGGTAAGGGTTAGGCAATGGGAATTAAGTGACATGCCCAGCTAAGAAGTGTCTGAGGTCAAATTTGAACCCAGAACCTCTAGCTTTAGTTCTCAATCCACTGAGCTGTCTTAGCTGCCTTAGTCCAATGATTCTTAAACGATATCATTTTGATTGCCTATGTCATTTCTTTTTTTTTGACACGAAATAACATTTTCTGCTATTTTCAATCATTTTACTTTGTTTTAATAGTTCATGTTATCTAATGGTCTATTCTAATTTTTTAAGGAGTCTCTTGTATGGGGAAGGCTTTGTAGCTTTTGTTATAAGTAGGATATTATTCTTTCCCATGTCTTTCCTTCATAGCTCTCATCCCTTACCCCTCCCAATTTTGTCTTCTAGTGGTCTCATTTCATTTTGAAAGTCATTAAAAAAAGACTTCTTTAACTCTTTTATTAAAAACACTTGCTTCATTTCATCCAGGAATCCTGGTTGAATTTGCTTACAAGTTTGTTTTTTCCATTGAGGCTTTACTCATTTGAAGTAATTCTCTTCTGCTTTGTGTTTTGGACATCTTTGTCAACAAAACAGTTATTTATGATGGGATTCTTTTGTTTATTTGTTTACTTATTCTTCCAACCTTAGATCCGGATTCTAATTTTGTATTAGAGCCAGTTTCTGTGCACTTTTTTTAACCCTTACCTTCTGTCTTAAAATTTATACTAATATATAT
>NW_025389163.1:0-4990 GCF_016433145.1 Gracilinanus agilis | reverse complement strand
ACCAAACGGAATAGCTTCCAAATTTCTAAACGAGAAGCTAGTGGAGCTCAATGATGAAATAGATAGCAAAACCATATAAGTTGGGGACCTGAACCTTCCCCTATAAGATCTAGATAAATCAAACCAAAAAATAAATAAGAAAGAGATAAGAGAGGTGAACTAAACCCTAGAAAAATTTGAGTTAATAGATATTTGGAGAAATATAAACAGAGACAAAAAGGAATACACCTTCTTTTCAGCAGCACACGGAACATTCACAAAGATAGACCATGTAATAGGGCACAGAAACATGGCAAACAAATGCAAAAAAGCAGAAATAATAAATGTAATCTTCTCAGATCATAATGCAATAAAAATAGTTATTAGTAAGAATACATGGAGAAGCAAATGAAAAAGTAATTGGAAATTAAATAATATGATTCTCCAAAATAATTTAGTGAAAGGACAAATCACAGAAATTATTAATAATTTCATTAAAGACAATGACATAATGAGACATCTTACCCAAACTTATGGGATGCAGCCAAAGCAGTTCTAAGAGGAAAATTTATATCACAGAGTGCATATATAAACAAATTAGGGAGGGCAGAGGTTAATGAATTGGGCATGCAACTTAAAAAACTATAAAATGAACAAATTAAAAATCCTCAGATGAAAACTAAATGAGAAATACTAAAAAACAAAGGAGAAATTAATAAAATTGAAAGTAAAAGAACTATTGAATTAATAAATAAGACCAGAAGGTGGTATTTTGAAAAAACAGATAAAATAGACAAAGCATTGGTTAATCTAATAAAAAAAAGGAAAGAACAAAACCAAATTAATAGTATCAAAGATGAAAAAGGATACCTCACCTCTAATGAAGAGGAAGTTAAGGCAATCATTAAAAACTATTTTGCCCAATTATATAGCAATAAATTTAACAATCTAGGTGATATGGATGAATATTTGCAAAAATATAAATTGCCTAGATTAACAGCAGAAGAAATAGAATACTTAAATAATCCAAAATCAGAAAAAGAAATTGAACAGGCCATTAAAGAACTCCCTAAGAAAAAATCACCAGGTCCTGATGGATTCACAAGTGAATTCTATCAAACATTCAAAGAACAATTAATTCCAATACTATACAAATTATTTGATATAATAAGCAAAGAAGGAATCTTACCAAACTCCTTTTATGACACAAATATGGTACTGATTCCAAAGCCAGGCAGATCAAAAACAGAGAAAGAAAATTACAGACCAATCTCCTTAATGAACATAGAGGCAAAAATCTTAAATAGAATACTAGCAAAAAGACTCCAGTGAGTGATAAATGGGGTTATTCATCATGATCAGATGGGATTTATACCAGGAATACAAGGATGGTAAAACATTAGGAAAACCATCCACATAATTGACCATATCAACAAGCAAACCAAAAAAAAAAAACAAAAAAAACCACATGATAATCTCAATAGATGCTGAAAAAGCCTTTGACAAAATACAACACCCATTCCTACTGAAAACACTAGAAAGTATAGGAATAGAAGGTTCTTTCCTAAAAATAATAAACAGTATATATCTTAAACCATCAACAAGCATCATATGCAATGGGGATAAATTAGAAGCCTTTCCAATAAGATCAGGTATGAAACAAGGACGCCTATTATCATCTCTTTTATTTCACATTGTACTAGAGACACTAGCAGTAGCAATTAGAGAAGAAAAAGAAATTGAAGGTATTAAAATAGGCAAGGAGGAGACTAAGCTATCACTCTTTTCAGACGATATGATGGTCTACTTAAAAAATCCAAGAGAATCGACTAATCAATAACTTTAGCAAAGTTGCAGGATACAAAATAAATGCACATAAATTATCAGCATTTCTATATATTTCCAACACATTAGAGCAGCAAGAGAAATACCATTTAAAATCACCCTAGACAATATAAAATACTTAGGAATCTATGTACCAAAACAAATACAGGAATTATACGAACATAACTACAAAACACTTTCCAAAAAAATAAAACTAGATCTAAACAACTGGTAAAACATTGAGTGCTCATGGGTAGGACAAGCTAACATAATAAAAATGACCATTCTACCCAAATTAATTCATGTATTTAGTGCCATACCTATCAAACTACCAAAAACATTTTTTACTACATTAGAAAAAACTATAACAAAGTTTATTTGGAAGAACAAAAGATCAAGGATATCAAGGGAAATAATGAAAAAAATGTGAAGGAAGGTGGCTTAGCAGTACCCAATATTAAGCTATACTATAAAGCAGCTGTCATCAAAAGAATATGGTAATGGATAAGAGATAGAAGGGAGGATCAGTGGAATAGACTTGGGGTAAGTGATGTCAGCAAGACAGTGTATGATAAACCAAAAGAGTCCAACTTTTCAGACAAAAATCCACTATTTGACAAAAACTGCTGGGAAAAATTGGAAAACATTATGGGAGAGATTAGGCTTAGATGAACATCTCACACCATACACCAAGATAAATTCAGAATGGGTGAAAGACTTGAATATTAAGAAGGAAACTATAAGTAAATTAGGTGAACACAGAATAGTATACTTGTCAGATCTCTTGGAAAGGAAAGATTTAAAAACCAACACAAGAGTTAGAGAAAATTACAAAATGTAAAATAAATAAGTTTGATTATATTAAATTAAAAATTTTTGTACAAGGGAAAACAAACAACCAAAATCAAAAGGGAAACAACAAATTGGGAAAAAATTTTTATAACAAAAAATTCTGACAGGGGTCTAATTACTCAAATATACAAGGAGTTAAATCAATTGTTTAAAAAATCAAGCCATTCCCCAATTAATATATGGGCAAGGGACATGAATAGGCAATTTTCAGATAAAGAAATCAAAAGTATCAAAAAGCACATGAGAAAGTGTTCTAAATCCCTAATGATTAGAGAAATGCAAATCAAAACAACTCTGAGGTACCACCTCAGGGCCTATCAGATTGGCCTAAATGATAGTAGGGGAAAGTAATAAATGTTGGAGGGGATATGGCAAAATTGGGACGTTAATGCATTGCTGGTGGAGTTGTGAACTGATCCAACCATTCTGGAGGGCAAATTGCAACTATGCCCAAAGAGCGAAAGAATGCCTGCCCTTGGATCCAGCCATACCATTGCTGGGTTTATACCCCAAAGAGATCATAGATAAACAGACTTGCACAAAAATATTTATAGCAGTGCTCTTTGTGGTGGCAAAAAACTGGAAAGCAAGGGTATGCCCTTCAATTGGAGAATGGCTGAACAAATTGTGGTATATGTTGGTGATGGAATACTATTGTGCTCAAAGGAATAATAAACTGGAGGAATTCCAAGTGAACTGGAAAGACCTCTAGGAATTAATGCAGAATGAAAGGAGCAGAGCCAGAAGAACATTGTACACAGAGACTGATATATTATGGTAAAATCGAATGAAATGGACATCTTTACTAGCAGCAATGCCATGACCCAAGACAATTCGGAGGGATTTATGGAAAGGAACACCATCCAAATTCAGAGGAAGAACTGCAGGAGTAGAAACACAGAAGAAAAACAACTGTGTGGACACTTGGGTTGATGAGAACATGATTGGTGATGTAGACCTGAAAAGACCACACCCATGTAACTATCAATAATGTGTAAATAAGTCTTGACTGACCACACCAGTGGAAATGCGAATTAGCTACTGTGGCGGGAGGGGGGGAGTCTGGTGATGGGGTGTGTGAAGGAGATTAAGGGTAAAGTAAAAACATGACTTATGTAACCAGGGAAATTTTTCTAAAAATAAAAAATTATTAAAAAAAAAAGTCCAGATGATTTCAAGATTACATTTTAAAAGTTATTTCCTGGAGTTCCGGGTTAAGATGGCGGCAGAGTAAGAAGCAGCTCTTAACCTCTCCTGACCAAAACACACAAAACTCCTCAAGGGGACATAAAAACAAGTCCAGACGAACGGAGGAACCCCACAACAGGGCACAGCGTGGAAGGTACGTGGAATTGAGGCATTTCCATGCTATAAAGGGGTGAAACAGCTCTCACTAAATCGCGGGCTGAGCAACCACCCCACCCCCACCCCCTCCACACACAACACCTATAGCACAGAAGCCAGATAAAAAGAAATAGAGCAAGTTTGGGGCACCCATCAAACCATTGGCAGCTCCGGGGGCTGTTCCTGAGAGTAGCAAGATTTGGGACCCCAAAAAGCTAATGAAAGCACACAAAATTTGAGCGCGGGAGCAGGGCGCCAAGAGCTCAGAGCGCGGGTTCAGAGAGCAGGCACGGGTTCAGGCGTGAGTGGAGGCAGACACAGCCAGGAGCTAAAGCTCTGAAACCCTGAGTGGGGAACCAGTGCAGACGGGTATACGACTGTGAAATCAGCGCCCTGAGACTTGTAAAGAAACCTCCAGAGGACGATCAAGCAAGGGGGTTCACCAGGGGGCTTGACCACAGATAGACCCTGAAAGCGAGGATAAACATGAGAAGCTGCTGGGCTAAGGATGGCTACCCAGGCTCAGGAAGCTCAGAAGAGAAAGATTAACAAGAAAAAGAAGGCTTTAACACTCGACAACTTTTACACAGAGAAAATCCAGACAACCCAGCAAACAGAGGAGGAGAACAAACAAGCATCCGGACCCTCCTCAAATAAGGAAAACTCCTCACAAGCTATGCAAGAGTTCAAAACTGAGATTTTGAGGAAAATGGAAGAGATCTGGCAATAAAATAACTGTTTAAAAGGTAGAATCTTGCAATTGGAAAGTGAGGCTCAGAAACGAAATGAACTGATAAGCAAATTGAACACCAGAAATGACCAGATTGAAAAGGAATACCAGAAGATTATGGCCAAAAACCAGAAGATTATGACCGAAAATCAAAAGATCATAGCCGAAAACCGAATTTCATTAAAGACAATGACATTGATTGACTTGAATTGATCAAGTAGAAGCTAATGCTCTCTCAAGACAACAAGAACAAATAAAACA
>NW_025389162.1:0-6621 GCF_016433145.1 Gracilinanus agilis | reverse complement strand
GGAGCAATGAAAGAAAGGTGCAAAGAAAGAAGGAAGAATGGGGTGAGAGAATGAGAGACAGAGACAGAGAGAAACAGAGGGAAAGAAAGAAGAAGGGAAGGAAGAATGGGGTGAGAGAATGAGAGAGACAGAGAAACGGGGAGAGAAAGGAGGGAAGGAAGAATGGAATGAGAGAGACAGAGACAGAAAGAGAAAGAAGGAGGGAAGAATGGGGTGAGAGAATGAGAGAAAGACAGAAACAGAGAGATAGAAAGAAAGAGGGAAGGAAAAATAGAATGAGAGAATGAGAGACAGAGAAAGAGAAAGAAGGAAGGGAAGGAAGAATGGGGTGAGAGAAAGAGAGAGGGGCAGAGAGACAGAGAAACAGAGAAAGAGAGAGAAAGAAAGGAGGGAAGGAAGAATGGGGTGAGAGACTGAGAGAGAGAGAGAAACAGAGCGAGAAGGAAGGGAAGAATGGGGAGAAAGACAGAAACAGAGACAGACACAGTATCTATGCAGTAGCAGAATTTCTGAGGCAAAGATGGGGCATAGCTTGTGTGTGTGTGTGTGTGTGTGTGTGTGTGTGTGTGTGTGTGATTTGAGATGATATAGTTTCAAATTTCTTTCCAGAAAGTTGTGTCAATTTATGAGATCATTAATATGTCCATCTTCCTAGAGTACCACCCACAGTAGCATTTTCACTAATCTTCTAGTTGTGAGGTAGAATCATAGAGATGTTTTCATTTAAAATTATCTTTTTGTTTATTTGGAAGAATTTTTTTTCATAGATTTGATAGTTCAGATTTCTTCTCCTGGCAATTGGTGTTCATGTCTTTTGACCATTTGTCTATCTAATAATAACTTTTAATCTTTTAAATTTCTATTTTTCTAAAAAACATATGCATCAGACTTGCATCAGCTTGATGCAAAGCCTTTTTCCACTAAACTATTTCCTTTCTATTCTAACTGCATTGATTCAGACACAAATTTATGTATCTTAAGAAATGTTTTCTGACATGATCATTTCTATTTTAATTATTTTATTTCTAGTATATTTATTTGGTCAAAGACTCTTTCATATCCATAATTGTGAAAGAAAGTTGTTTCCCTTCTCTAAAAATTTAAACAAAACCCATATCTTCTGTGAGGTAGAAGAGGAGTAAGGGATAGGTAACTGAAGTTCTGTGAAGTAAATTGTCTAGAAGACCTATACTGAATATCCCAGTGGTTGGACATAGCTGTCACAGAATAACAAGTCATACATTGATGTCCTCTGGGTCACACAACTAAGAAGAGTCTGAATCCAGATTTGAACCCAGGTTCTTCAGACTCTGGGACTGGTTCTCTTCTAACTTTGCTTTTTAAGTACAGGCCAGTAAGTACTTATTGTGATAGGTGCTGTAAGATATTTATCTAAGGATACTTATCTCAGTTTGATTTCCAATTTCCTAATCTGTTCCACTGGCCAAAATTTCATTTTTTAACTAATAGAAAGCTGTTTGGATTATCACTGCTGTGTAGTGTAGTTTGATAGACATCTTGTACTTTTAGGTATCCTTCTTTTCCACTTTTAAAGTTTATTTCTCTAAAAAACCTTGACCTTTTATTCCTATAGATAGATTCCTTTGACTAGTTCTATAAAACAATCATTGTTTATATAAATGTTAGGAAATTAAATATATAAGTTAAAGTGCATAGTATTATCATTTTCATTATGTTAGAATTCCCTAAGCATGAGCCTTTAATATCTCCCCAATCATTTAAATCTTCATTTATTTCCATACAGAAAGTTTTATAGTATTCATATAAATCTTGAACATAGTTTCATAAGTGCAATCCCAGATATTTATACATTTTACAATAATTTTATTTTTTGAAAATTATGTTTGCTACATTAAAATTCTCAAATATCTCCCTTCCTCCCCTCCCTTTCCTAGGGAAGGTATCATTTAACAAAGATATGTGTGTATGCATATGTATGTATGTATACATATATACAAACTATGTCTTTCATTTTTCTATTTAGCAGTTCTTTCTCTGGAAGTGGATATTCACAAGTTATTCTTCATTATTATTCCTGTAGCCATATACAAGGTTATTTTGGTTCTATTCACTTATTTTGTTGTAATTTTAAATAAAATTTCTTTAACTAACTCTTTTGCTTTTAATTATCAAAAGACAAAAATTTTTAATGATTTATCTGGGTTTGTATTTAATCTTGATTATTTAATAAAATTATTGTCTTGATTTTTGTTGAATCTTTAGGGCTTTCAAAATAATCCTCTAATCTACAAAAGTTTTTTTTTAATTTTTTCTTTTTCTCTTGCTATTATATCTAGCATTTTTGGAAGTGTATAAAATTTTAACGGTAATGAATATAATTGCTTTAGCCCCAATTTTGCTGGAAAGATACCTAGGTTTCTCAATTATAAATAATGGTAATTTTTGGTTTTAGACAGGAAAATTTTTACTATGTTAAGTATGCTATACTTATTCCTAAACTTTTACTCTAAAAATATATAAAATGGCATTATAAAGAAGTTTTTTTCTATACACTGATAAAGTCATATAATTTCTAACACATATCTATACATATATTTCTATGAATGTGTTATATTGATTATATATGCTTATTTAAATAAATCTCTTCATTGCATATTTAAATATATGCTTAATTAAAGTTAAAGTTACAAAGATATAAGAAAGTTTGGAGGAGGGAAAGATCTCTTGTAACAGGGAGGAGTAGAAGAATATTCCATGAAAGCATGATCATTTGAGCTTGATTTTTAATAATGTAAAAAGATTACCATGAGCATAGGGGAAGAAAGTGAGTTAAGGGAATACACACACATAAAACATGTTAGCAAGGAAATGAATGTAGGGAAACTCTTAAGATGTATTCATGGAATGGGGTCTTCATCTTCTTAACTTTCCTTGGTGATATAATCAGGAAATAGATCATTATGGCTGTTTGAATATGGTGGCATTCCAGACAATATTCTGCTTCTCCCCAACCTGAGTCTTCCTAGAATATAGGACAGATTGCCATGGGAAGGGAAGGAGAAGACTCCTACTACAAACAAAGGGCAAATTGATTCAATACTGTGTTCTCCAATGAGAAAGATTGATCTCTGCTCACTTAATGAGGAGCAGCAGATTCCATGTAGAGTCTTGAACTATCAAGAAGATAAGAACTCAACTTATGAGAAAGAAAACTAGCCACATTCAGAGGAATAACTGTGGGAGGAGAAACACAGAAGAAAAACAACTGCTTGAACACATGGGCTGATGGAGATATTATTGGGGATGAAGACACTAAACAATAACTCTAGCCCAGCTATCAATAATATGGAATTAAGTCTAGATTAATGATACATGTAAAACCCAGTGGAATTATGCATCAGCTAAGGGGGGATAGGGCGGTTTGGGGGAGAGGGAAAGAACATGAAATATATAACTAGGGGAAAATATTCAAAATAAAAATTTTTTAAATAAAAAAAGAACATATGAACTCAAATGCCACTTAATATATGGAAAGCACATCCACCTCACCTCTGACTCTTTAATTCCATTATTTACATTAAAACTCTGCTCGTACGACAACATAAACCTTTTTCCAATAGAAGATAAAGTCCTCAATGTCAAAAACCATTTCATTTTTATTTCTCCTATCAGCTTCAGTATAGAGTCTGGTATAAGGTAAGCATCTGATAAATGCTCATTGATTGATTCATTGAATTAAACGTCTAAAAGGACCACATAATCAAGGATTAAAATACCTTCTATTGGTCTGTGTGTAGAGTATTCTTAACGTTTGCTTTGTGTCAGAAATGGGCGAGTGGCTGTTGCCAAAGAGTCTTTCTATTAGTTCATACTAGACAGTTTAATAACTAGTTTAGTTTTATATTTTCTTCCTAGCCATTTCTGAAAGGAAAACAATTCTAAATAAACACATGCCTTTCCCAAGGCCAGAATATACCAGACATATTCGTTTGATTTATATATGCAGGGTGGAGAAGGAAACCACTTCTTTTCTTATGACATCACTTATTTTCCTTAAAATAAAGCAACAACTATGAACTAGACCTAGTAGAAAGCATTCGAATAATCTGGGAATATAGCACCTAGCATTGAAAATGTCACATAAAGAATGTTGAAAAATTACAAATACTAAGCATGACCTCAAAGAAAACACATGAGAAGACACTTTCACCCCAGTCCTTTGTGGAGATAAGTAAGCATTCCAAGGGGATAGAATACTGTATATATTGTCAGATTTTTTCAATGTACTGATCGCTTTCACTGATTTTTTTCTCTTATACATCTTTTTTTCTTTTAAAATATCATTTATTATTTGAGATGGCTCTTGGAGGAGCAAGGATCATGGGAAAAATTTTGGCAATGTAAAACCAGAAGATATCCATAAATTATATATAAAAACTAGCATAAAATTCATATCCTTAGATTCTTAGAGGGATGGAGAATGCAAAAAAAAAAACAACAGTTACCCTTTGCCATGTTAGCACAAATATTGAAAATATTGAAAAAATATACTGCATAGTGTATCTTTTCTCACACTTATTTTTGGTATTGCAGAGGAATGTTTCAGGACAGTATTGATTTCCCCTCTTTATGTGGCTGATTAATGTTTCAGGAAGGCATCAATGCATCTAGAGTTGAATAGAGTGCTTTTTTTTCTGAAATGAAAACCCCCCTCCCCAAAAGCACAACCAACCCACCAAATAATTTTATCTGGTAAAATGCATGCTGAATACACAGGTTCACTGAAAATAATAACTTCACAGTCTGTTTAACAGGCACCTTGACAAGATTTCTTCAGTACCTTTTATTAAAGGACTGTCAGCAACCTTAGGTGACCAATGAAATGGAGCCCTTCTTGTAAAGGAATTAATAGTCTATTTACAGAAGATTTAATCTGTGGGTTGTGTTCTCATCATATAAATTTGAGGAACAAAACGTACACTCCTTAGTAATTGCTTTTTCCGTGATCCTCATTTCTCATTCATTACATGTAACCTACAGAGATTAAGGGATGATTCCAATGTAGTTATATTTTAATTTCCAACCTTATTCTCAAAATTAAGGGGTTCCTAGTCAGCATAATATATTCCATTTTCTGTTCTACCCGCTGTTTATTTTTCTTAAAATTTTTCATTTATTTCATTATGTCTATAGAGATCTTTATTTATATGAAAGATATTTTCTCTAATTTCTGCCCTCCTATAAATTTAGTTTTCATAATACACCAGGTATACGATGCCCCTAGTGATTCTAAATCTACAAAAAACTTCTAATGTTCTGGTGATCATTGACAAAATGGCATTTAATTTATGGCCCCATCTGTCCAAAGCTCTTCAAATAAAACATGATCTGTAAGAATAACCAATGAACCAAGAGACAATATAATGAAGTTTTAAGGGCTCTGAATGAATCCAGGAGACTCGGGTCCTAGTCCTAGTTCAACCACAATGTGATCTTGGGCAATTCTATTGTTTAACAACTAATAAGTTGCTAGGGACACCTAGACAAAAATGTTTTTAAAAATTCCTTTTCATCATAGAGTTTATATTCTACTACAAGGAGTTTCATCTACAAAAAGAAAAGCAAATAGAATATGTTAAATTCACAAGAGACTTTTCATTTGTTTCCTCTTATGAGGCAATTAGAATACAATTGAAAAGAAGTGCTAGATTTTCACTTCAGAAGAACTGTGTTCCAATTCCGGTCTTTGTTCTTCCTGCTTATGTACTTAAGCAAATCAATTAACTTCTTTGGGACTCATTTTCTTCATTTGTAAAATGAGGAAGTCGAAAAAGATCTCTGAGATCCTGTTGATATGTAAATCTGAACTTCCCTTTTCAATGATTCTAATTTATCTGTAAAATATGTTTGTGTGCACACATCAATAAATATAGGTTATGTACATTATGCATGTATTCAATGACCATGTATATATACATACATATATTCATTATAGTTATGTGTTTGTACATATACATTGCTCATGAATATTTTTATGAAAAAATGTATTAATAAATATTATCTCCAAGATGGAAGGGACCATGAAGAGTATTTAGCCCAACTCTATGATTTTATTAATTACAAGTCCATCATTTTATTGATGAGGAAATAATCCTAAAGAAATAAAATTACTTACCTGAGGTTATAAGTAATAGAGTTCAAATTTCCACCTATGTCCTCTGAGTCCTGGTCCAGTATTAATTATACTACCCCATACTTTTTGGTTCTCGAGTCATTTTTCTATCATGACCAACATTTCATTACCTCATTGGTGTTTTTTTGGAACAGATACCAAAGTGTTTTTCCATTTCTTCTGCACCTCATTTTAGAGATTAGGAAACTGAAGATAACAGGGTTAAGTGACTTACCTAGGGATCTTGCAGTTAGTAAGTATCTAAGACTGGATACGAATCTATGAAGATGAGTATTCCTGATTCCAAGACCAGTGATCTAGCCATTGTACCACCAAACTGCTTCCAATTCCATACTGGTCACAATGCTGTTTCTCAATAGCAATATAAATATAAATTTATAATACATTATAAATTTATAATTTTTAATAATAATAAATAATAAAATTTATTTTATATAATTTAAATC
>NW_025389161.1:0-5751 GCF_016433145.1 Gracilinanus agilis | reverse complement strand
TGTACCCCAAAGAGATCATAGATAAACAGACTTGTACGAAAATATTCTTAGCTGCGCTTTTTGTGGTGGCAACAAATTGGAAAAGGAGGGTATGTCCTTCAATTGGGGAATGGCTGAACAAACTGTGGTATATGCAGGTGATGGAATACTATTGTGCTAAAAGGAATAATAAACTGGAGGAGTTCCAGGCGAACTGGAGAGACCTCCGGGAACAGATGCAGAGCGAAAGGAGCAGAGCCAGAAAGAACAATGTACACAGAGACTGATATACTGTGGTAAAATTGAATTTAATGGACCTCTGTACCAGCAGCAATACAATGACCCAGGACAATTCTGAGGGATTTATGGTAAAGAAAGCTACCCACATTTAGAGGAAGGACTGCAGGAGTGGAAACATATAAGAAATACAACTGCTTGAACGCATGGGTCGGGGTGGACATGATTGAGGGTGAGGACTCGAAACTACCACACCAATGCAACTACCAACAATTTGGAAATTGGTCTTGTTCAAGGACACATGACAAAACTAGTGGAAATGTGCATCGGTCGTGGGTGGAGGGAGTGCAGGGGGCGGAGGGGAAAGGAGGAGCTTGAATCATGTAACCATGTTAAAAATGAATATTAATAAATGTTTGAAAAAAATGGGATTCAGAAATAGAACTGTAATTTTGATCAGTCATTTAGGCTGTGAAAAACTTCAGAGGAAAGTCGGTCCCCTTGGAAAATGAATGACTGACAACTTTTGGGAATTGAGGAGAATGGTAGGAGGAAAGGGCTGACAGAAAAATGGAACATGACCGGAAATAATGACAGGTGGCATCTGTTAAGAACTTTAGGATGCATGGACTTCAAGAAAAATAATGATAAGAATATAACCACAGGGGCCACGAGGGACAGGACCTATGTGGAAGAACATACTCCAGGAGACATGTTTTTTTTTAATTTTAATTTAAACATTTATTAATAATCATGTTTAACATGGTTACATGATTCATGCTCCTACTTTCCCCTTCACCCCCCTCATTCCCCTTCCCCCCACCCATTGCCAATGCACATTTCCAGTGGTTTTGTCATGTTTCCTTGATCAAGACCTATTTCCAAATTGTTGATAGTTCCATTCGTGTGGTAGTTTTGAGTCTACATCCCTGATCATGTCCACCCCAACCCATGCGTTCAAGAAGTTGTTTTTCTTATATGCTTCCTCTCCGGCAGTACTTTTGCCTGTATTTTCTCTGTGTAAAAGTTGTTGAGTGTTAAAAATTTCTTTTTCTTGTTAATCTTTCTCTTCTGAACTTCCTGATTCTGGGTAGCCATCATTAGCCCAGCAGCTTCTCAGCTTTATTCTGGAGCTCAGAGTCTGTCTGTGGTCTTTTGGGTCCTGAGGTCTGAGGTCAGGTTTTTCTCAAGGTCAAGCCCCCTGGTGGACCCCCTTGCTTGATCCTCTGCTGGAGGTTCCTTTACAAGTCTCAGGGAGCTGCTTCCACAGTCGTATACCCGTCTGCACTTGTTACCCACTCAGGGTTTCAGAGCCTTCGCTAGTGGCTGTGTCTGCCTCCACCCACGCCTTTGCCCGTGCCTGAGCTTTGTGTCTGAGCTCAAAGTCCATGCACGTTCTTTAGCTTTTTGGGGTCCCAAATCTTGCTGCTCTCAAGAACAGGTCCTGGAGCTGCCAATGACTCATTGGGTGCCCCAAACTTGCTCTATTTCTTTTTAGCTGGCTTTGGCGTTATAGGTGGTGTGTGTGGAGGGGTTGGGGGCGTGGGGTGGTTGCTCAGCCCTCGATTTAGTGAGAGCTGTTTCACCCCTTTATAGCATGGAAATGTCCCGATCCCACGTAACTTCCACGCTGTACCCTGTTCATCTGGACTTGTTTTTATGTCCCCTTGAGGAGTCCTGTGTATTTTGGTCAGGAGAGGTTAAGAGCTGCTTTTTACTCTGCCGCCATCTTAACTGGGACCAGAGACATCTGTTTTAATAAGAACTTCCCTCAAGATGCTCACGTATGAATTAGGGCAAGAACCGAAAAATGCTGAGGGATGTTCATAGAGGATAATCTCAGAGGGACGTCACCAGCACTGAAGAAATGAGGAAGGCATATTTGTGGAATGTAGAAATGAGAATTGCCCTTTTACTAGATCCTAGTTGACAGAAATGACTCCATGTTCGACTACTTATGGACCCACTTATTCATTGGGAAGTTCCTAGTACACAAAAAAGTTAGTTACTTGCTACATTTATGGTTAGAAATGCAAGGTTAAACTATCAGCTTAGCAGACTTTACTAATTACAATGTACAGGGTTGATAAAGGATAGAAGTTCAGACCTCTCCTCTAGTAACTGTTTCTAAGGTCCTCTTCAACTCAGTCTCTGTGAATCTGTTAAGCCAATAATAGAGAGCAGGGTAAAGACACAGGAGATGTGGGCTCTTGATGGTGGCACACAACCTGTTGTACATGGGAGCCACTATTGTGCACCTGGAAGTCTTTGGTGTAAGAGACTTACACACTTGCATTCACTGTCTAGACTCATCCTCTGAGCTCCTATTTTCTTTTTTGGCACCACCTTACTCACAATCTCCTAACAGTAGGATTTGATCTGAAGTTTGCCCCTGAGGCATCAACTTTCCTGGGGAAAACAAACCCAGGACTTTCACCTAGCTGTCTTTTCTTTCCTGTCACTACAATGAACTCTGGATATGAGGAGTACTTTAGAAATACTGACCTTATTGATTGGATTAGTTCTGCCTTTACAGACTGATTCTAAGCAATCTGAAGTTCCTCAGGGACATTAGTGTTCTAATCAAGAAGACTAGCAAGCATTGCTGTCCTGCTTCACAGATCAATTGTCTGACTTCCTAACTGCAGAAGCAGTATCCTCATTTTAAGACCGACATACTCCTCTGATTTTCTTACTTCCCAGTCATGAGTGTAAGATCTGATTTCCTTACATGGTTGGTTGGTTTTTGTCTTTTGTATTCAGAGAACTAAAATCTTTCCTGTTTTTTTTTTAAATTTAAACCTTTACTTTCCATCTTAAAATCAATTCTATGTATTGGTAATAAGGCAAAAGAGTAGGAAGGGCTGGAAGTGGGGGTTAAGTGACTTGCCCAGAGTCTCACAGCTAGATTGGCCGTGTCTTTTGATTTGTCCATAAATTGGATTGAAGTGAGGCAAACTTGCACAAAGTCTATGACCTCACTCTCTCTTTCAGAGTCATCAAAGTCCAGTGGTGAGACTGAAATCAAGGTTCTGATGATGGTTTGGGATACAGTAGATGACCTTGACTTCTTCAATGTCTAACTGAGTTCTAAGCATTCCATAGTTCCTGCCTTCTGCTGCCTTCATGGCCATTGGAACAAATTGTTCTCATCTTCCCTTTCCACCAGGGAAAGTCTTGGGGTAGGAGTCTCCCCCCAACCCCAACTCACCTACTGTTTTACAGTCTGTTGGCTACTCTCAACCTGGTTTATTTTGCCTGCTGAGATGGTCTGTGTGGCCCTGAATGTGCTACAGCTTCTTGGAGACACAGATGAGACACCAAAGGTGGCAGGGAGACACCAAAGGAGGATGAGCAGCCCTGTAAAAAGCTTAGCACATCCTCACCCCAAAGGCACTAGTCTTCCCTGAATATTCCAGAGACACTGGCAGAGGGATTAGATCTGAGATTTTACTGATATAAGGAAATGCCTGAGAAAATTTCCTCTGCTAATTCAAGTTAGCACCTGGGTTGGTATGACTTGCTCAGGATCCCAAAAATCAGTGTGTGGCATATAAGACCTTGAACCTGGGTCTTCCTGCTTTCAAGGCCTGGGACAAACTGACTCCCATATTTTCTAATGTGACATGCATATTCTTATGTTTGCTGATAGACTAGGGAGTTGCCAAGATCTTGAGTGGACATCTTTGTTTACTTTTCAATGTGAGTGAAGACTGATATCACTTTTTCCATATGGATCAAATTACTGGCTGATGCTTTCCTTATCCTACCTTCCCTTTTTATCCACTATTTCCCTCTCAAGAACAGAAATTTGGGCCTTTAATTTTTTTTTTTTTTACTCAAGACATTGCCTTAAAAAATACCTTAACAATGATGAATAGGATGATTTCAAAGAGAACTAGAAAGACCTAAATGAACTGATGTAGAGTGAAATAAGCAGAAGCAGGAAAACAATATACACAGTAACTGAAATATTGTGGAATGATCAAATGTGAAAGACTTTGCTATTAGCAGCAATACATGGATCCCGGACAATTCTGAGGAACTTATGAAAAAGAATGCTATCCACCTCCAGAGAAAAAACTGAAAGACCTCCTTTTCCTATAAACATGTGTACACATGTGTACACACACACACACACACACACACACACACACACAGTGGGCAAGGGCTTCTTGGGCATCTCTAGTTATGTTGGCTACACTCCAATGGGGACATCATCTTCCCTTTATCCTCATCTGAGAATGAGATTCTGCCCCTGTAGTCACCCTGGACATTAATACCCCAGCTTTCATCTTATCTTGCTTGGTTAACAACATCTCCAGTCATGCACATATGTGACTTCCTTTCAAAATCCCTGTTTATGTGTTGTCTTCCTTCATTAGATTCTGAGAAATATTTTCTTCACAATAGGATGTGAACTACTTGAGGTCAAGGGTTATCTTTTTTTGCTTTTATTTGCATCCCCAGAACTTACTATAGTGTTTGGCACATACTAATGCTTAATAAATGTTCTTGCTGTCCTTTAGTATTAACAAAGTATGGATATGGGTACAATAGGTGATCAATGGCTGTAGGACTGAAATAAATTATGTCATAGAAAAACAACTCGAAGAATAAGCCCAGATAAAGGCAAATTAGCAATATTATCATTCGTATTTTTATTATGCCAACTAAAATACAAAGCCTACTAATTATTTAGCAGATTATAAAAGTTACAAAACTAGTTTTCCTTTTTCTTCATTAGGATAAAAGAAGATATCTTCTAAATATTAAATCAGCAATTTATCAGTGTTACCAAATTATTCAATTAAAAAAATCTTGAAACTAAATATTGCTCATAGTTTTGATGAATTGCTACTATCAAAAATAGTAACTGAATAATTTTTTTAACATTTATTAATATTCATTTTTAACATGGTTACATGATTCATGCTCCACCTTTCCCCTTCAAACCCCCCGCCCCCCCGGACCCCCACCCACCCATGGCCGATGCGCATTTCCACTAGTTTTGTCATGTGTCCTTGATTAAGACCAATTTCCAAAGTGTTGGTAGTTGCATTGGTGTGGTAGTTTCAAGTCCACACCCTCAATCATGTCCACCTCAACCCATGCGTTCAAGCAGTTGTTTTTCTTATATGTTTCCTCTCCTGCAGTCCTTCCTCTGAATGTGGGTAGCTTTCTTTACCATAAATCCTTCAGAATTGTCCTGGGTCATTGTATTGCTGCTGGTACAGAGGTCCATTACATTCAATTTTACCACAGTATATCAGTCTCTGTGTACATTGTTCTTTCTGGCTCTGCTCCTTTCGCTCTGCATCAGTTCCCGGAGGTCTCTCCAGTTCGCCTGGAACTTCTCCAGTTTATTATTCCTTTTAGCACAATAGTATTCCATCACCCGCATATACCACAGTTTGTTTAGCCATTCCCCAATTGAAGGACATACCCTCCTTTTCCAATTTGTTGCCACCACAAAAAGCGCAGCTATGAATATTTTCGTACAAGTCTGTTTATCTATGATCTCTTTGGGGTACA
>NW_025389160.1:0-12130 GCF_016433145.1 Gracilinanus agilis | reverse complement strand
ATCATAGATAAACAGACTTGTACGAAAATATTTATAGCTGCGCTTTTTGTGGTGGCAACAAACTGGAAAAGGAGGGTATGTCCTTCAATTGGGGAATGGCTGAACAAACTGTGGTATATGCGGGTGATGGAATACTATTGTGCTAAAAGGAATAACAAACTGGAGAAGTTCCAGGCAAACTGGAGAGACCTCCAGGAACTGATGCAGAGCGAAAGGAGCAGAGCCAGAAGAACATTGTACACAGAGACTGATATACTGTGGTAAAATCGAATGTAATGGGCTTCTGTACCAGCAACAATGCAATGACCCAGGACAGCTCTGAGGGATTTATGGTAAAGAAAACTACCCACATTCAGAGGAAGGACTGCAGGAGAGGAAACATATAAGAAAAGCAACTGCTTGAACGTATGGTTCAGGGTGGACATGATTGGGGATGTGGACTCGAAATTACCACACCAATGCAACCACCAACAATTTGGAAATAGGTCTTGATCAAGGACACATGACAAAACTAGTGGAAATGTGCGTCAGCCATGGGTGGGGGGAGTGCGGGGGGTGAAGGGGAAAGTAGGAGCATGAATCATGTAACCATGTTAAAAATGATTATTAATAAATGTTAAAAAAATAAAAAAATAAAGGGAGTAAACTCAATATCTAAGATTCCTTTCAGCTCTAAACCAATGATCCAAAATACAGTGTAAAGTCATTCAAAGAAAAAAAGGAAGCTAATAATGGATTCAGAATGGTTTTGGTTAGGAGGAAGCTTCTGACTTGTGGTACAAAAGTGATTCCACCAATCATAAGGGAGAAAGAAGGGCATTCCAGTTATGAGGTTACTGTTGAGCAAAGGCATAGAGATGCTAGATGAAATTTCATATAGAGGAATAAAACTGAAATGATAGAAAGAGGAAAAAAAGTTTTTCTCTTTATAGAGGAAATAGAGTATTTTTTGTTGTTCTACTGTTTTCAGCAATGTTCAACCCTTAACATTCCCTGTTAGGGTTTTCTTTGAAACGAAAGGGAGTGGTTTGGCATTTTCTTCTCAAGCTTATATTTTACATATGAGGAAATTGAGGCAAATGGTTAAGTGTCTTGCCCAGAATCACACAGCCAGTAAGTGTCTGAGGCCAAATTTAAACTTAAGCAAATAAGTCTTCTAGACTCCAGACCCAGTGCTCTATCCAGTGCACCAATTACTTACCTTCACAGGATAATGTTAGAGACCAGAACAAGGACCAATATTGTGTTTTCAGAAGCAGAGGGTTTCTCCCAGGGAGCAAATTTCTTTACTAAATGTAGTTGGCACCTTCTGTGCAGCTTAGAGTATTTCTCTGAGTCACTAAGAGTTTGAAATTTGCTTCAGATTATACATTTTTATGTGGGAAAATTGGACTTGGGCCCAGGTCTCCCTGATTCTGAGGCCAGTTTTCTACCCATTATTCCATATTGTTCCTCATATTGCAGATTTTTTTCCATTGGCAGAAAATTCTCCATTTGCACACTATTTCAAATTAGTAGCATCTATTTAGCACTCACGTTCACTGTGCTATTGAGATTTTTTCTTAGTTTTTTAGAGATTTTCATTTCTATCGGTTTTATTTTTACAATACAAACATAGATTATTTTTGATTTGTGAGATGTCTCATAACAAAATAACAATTACAAAATTGTGATAAACAAAATAAAACAATTGAATGAAACTAATAAAGGACCAGGCCGGGAGTTAAAAAAAAATGAATTCAAATCCAGCCTCAGATACTTATCAGCTCTATGACCCTGAAGCAACCACTTAACTTTGTTTGTCTCAGATTCCTGATCTGTAAAATGAGATGGAGAAGGATAAGGAGAACCATTCCAATATCTTTGCTGAAAATACTGAAAAATGACTCAACAACAACAAGGAGAACTAATGATAGTATCTTCATCTGAACGTACATGCAACATTCTACATCTGTAGCACATCCTCAGCTCTATTCCTTAATGAATAGAAACCAATTTTCTCTACCTACCAACCCCCACCCAAAAAATAAGGAAAGAAAAACAAAATTTTCTTTGAACAAATACAACTAGTCAGGTAAAAGAAATTTCCCCAAAGACTACAATGAGGCAATTTAATCTCCTTCTGCCCCCTACATCCATCATTTCTCTGTCATTGAGAACATGGTTTTTCAATGGTCCTCTGGAATCATGAATGATCACATTGCTCAAAGTTCCTACAACTTTCAAAGTTTTTGGTTTTTACAGTTTTGACGTTATTCTATAAATTGTTTTCCTGGTTCTGCTCACTTTGCTCTATCAGTTCATATATCTCTTTCCATATTTTTTATTAATCATCTCTTTCCTCATTGTATCATAATTATACTTTATCACATTCATATGCCACAATTAATTCACCTATTCCTCAATTGTTGAATACCCTCTTAGTTTCCAACATCCTGACACCATTAAAAGAGCTGCTACAAATATCTGTGCACAAAAAAGACCTTTTCTTTTCCTCTTTGCTTGACCGCGTTTGAGTGTTAAAGCCAGCAGTGATACAGCAGGGTCAAAAGAACATGTACTGTTTAACAATTTTTGTATAATTCCAAATTGCTTTCCAGAATTGTAATGCCCATCTGCAAATCCATTCACAATGCATCAATGTACCTGTCCTTTTTCCCACAGCCCTTGGAACATTTCTCATTTTCCTTTTTTTTTGTTGTTATCTCTATCACTTTCATGAGTGTGAAATGAAACTGATTTGTTTGAATTTCCATTTCTTCAATTAGTTATGATTTAGAACAGTTTTTATGGTAATGTAGAAATTAGATTTTTTCCCTTAGGAATTGCCTATTAGTCTAATAATCTTTGGAGTGTTATCAATTGGGAAATTGCTTTTTGTTATAATTCAAATCAGTTCCTTATATATCTTGGAAATTAGATCTTTATCAGAGAGACTTTTTGAAAACTTTTTTCCCCAAGTTGAGTACGTTTAATGTTAGCTTTACTAAAGTAAGCTTTACTTATGTTAGCTTTCTTAGATCTGTTTATAGAAACATAAATTTTTAATTGAAATTATTCATTATATTATCTGTGATCCTTTCCATACTTTGTTTAATAATAATTGTTTCTTCTCCTTCCTCTTCATCTCTTCTTTGCCCTTACATAGACTGATCCAGTGCTTAGAATGTTTTCTTTTTTTCACTCCTTCTTATTGTAAACCTCAGTTCCCCCTTCAAGGTTCAGTTCTGGTGCTCTCTCCTTCAAGAGGTCTTTTCTGAGTCTATCCCAATGCTTAGTGACCTCCCTACCCCACCAACATCATTTTGCATATGTTTTGTATAAATAGATTTTGTTTTATTTTTAATAATGTATCATTGGTCCTGATATATTATTTCCAATGGGAGAATGCTAATTCCAGGAGGATAAAGACTATTTTATTTATATCTTTGTTTCTGTGATATATAGCACAATGCCTGGTACAGAGTAAGCTCTTAAAATCTTGGATTGAAATGCTTAAAAGAGGGATATTCTCAAGAAATTTTTCTCTCGAAGTAAAAAAAAATAGTTTACTGCTAAATGATAAACAATTATACTTAGTGGGGGTAAAAAAATTTCAATTTCACTATGCCTGTGCTCAAAAGAAAATGAACATTTAATCTGATGTCTTTCTATGCTGCCGAGAAAGCCAAAAATTATACCACATCAGCTCTGCATTAGTACATTTAAACTGTGATTTTCCAGTGAAATAAGCTTGTAAAAATGAGCTTTCGAGATATGTCAAAACTTAGGAAATGAAAGGCTGTCAGCCTCTTCCATTCTTTTGAGTACAAAAGGACCAAACATAATAGAAAAATAAATATGCTATTGGATTTCATGAAGGCCCTTAATAAATATTTGTTAAATGGAAAAGAGTTTTAGCAAGTTGTGTGCTGCCTTTATTGTTGCACTCATGATCTATATTACATAGTGAAGAATATCAAAAGAATAGCACTGAATACTTTCATTAGAAATAGCTAGAGTATTTTGTGTATAGTTTAATAATCAATTTGTTAACAGGGGATCAGGTAGGTGGTGAAAGGACAGATTTCTGAGACTAGAGTCAGGAAGGCTCATCTTGCTGAGTTTAAATCTGGCCTCAGACACTTCCTAGATGTGTGACCCTGAGCAAGTCACTTAACCTTGCTTGCTTCAGTTTCCTCATCTGTCAAGTGAGCTGGAGAAGGAAATGGAAAACCACTGCAGTATCTTTGTCAAGAAAACCTCAAATGGAGTCATGAAGAGTAGAATATTACTGAAATGGCTAAGTAGCAACAGCAAATTTATTATCTGCTGACTATGGAGAAGATACTGTGCTAAATCCTGTGAATTTTTTTTTAAAGCCCCCACTTCCCCTGCCAAACAAAAATCCCTTTCCCAGAGGAAGCTTACATTCTAATAAAAGGGAAAAACTAGGTATCTGCAAGATACCTAACAGAATGGATGAAAGGTAAACTAAGAGAGTTTAAGGGGGGAAAAGGGGGTTTGGGGGTTCAATATATTAAAAGATGGTCGCTAGAGGATTGAACTATTATCAATCCTCAATTAAAAATAATCTCAAGTCAAAATTGACTTTTATTGAAGTTTATTTACAATTAAGAAGAGAGAGAGGAAATAAGGAAATAAGTATCCAACCCAGTATGTAATTTACTACGATCCTCTAATTAATCCAGGTAGATCTAATTAACCCTCAGCCAGAGGGTCAGAGGGCCAGAGGCCCAGAGGCCTGGAGGTGAATGAAGCAAAAATTCATTCACATAGTCTATTAAAAGAAGTTTCTTAAGAGAAGTTCAGGAAGATTCAGTCTTTAAACTCACCACATGGAATTCAAAAGAAGATATTTAAAGTAGTCTCACCATGGTCTCAGCATTCCTTCATGGAGCAGAAGAGCTCCCTCATCAGCCACCCTCTTCACCAGAAGCTCCTTTCACTCACTCAACTCCCTCTTTTTAAAGGGGTTACTTATACATCACTTCCTGTGCCTCCCTCCTAATTTGCATGTCAAATCAACTAGTTGCTTCTCATAGTACTGCCTAGGGGGCAGTCAGTTGATTATGATTCGTCACACACGGGTTACGGACCACCCAGAATTAGAGGTGTTTTCACCTTTGGTGGTTAAATCTAAAGATGGGCACTGTAGACTTAATCTAATTATTACAAGAGGAAGGGAGTAGCAGCTAGACAATCAGGATTGACTCATGCAAATGAGACTTGTTTTGAGTCTTTAAGAAGGTTTAAAATAAAAGGAAGCTTATGAGTTGTGAGTAGATATTTCAGATATCTCAATAGAAAGGGGTAGGCATATCTGGAATGTAATACTGGTAGAAAATGAATTGCATAAACCTGAGGAGTCAGTGGAAAGATTGGAAATAGGATTCCTACATTGGTCACCTGAAGTTCAAAATCCCTGAGATCCATGAGTATAAGGGAATAAGGGAATGCTAATCATTGAGCAATGAGTTAGTCCAAGGAGAGAAACAATGGTGTAGGGAAAGTCAGTGCAAGAAAAATAAGCTTAGACCAAGTCAACTCTTTTGAGATTTAGCCTCTTAGTAAAGAGAAATGATATGCCTGTGAGACCCAAAAGGCCAGCTTCATAGCAGGCAGGAACTACTACTGTAGTACTGTAGGGGAACCCAGTCAGGAGGCCAGGGTGGCTTGCGTATCCTGAAGAAAGTCTTGGAGGGCAGAAGATGAAAAAGGTCTTGTCCTACAAGATAGCCCAGTCCTGGAGATAATCCTAGGGCAGGAACCTACTGGGCTAAGACTTGGGGAGCACTGCTCTGCTCCCATCACTTTCTCTAGCTGTTCATCCTCCTCATTCAAATACAGCCATGAAGAGATCAATTTGTCCATTAGTGTCTATTGTGTGTATACTCAGTTCTGGCTCAGCAGCCAATCAAAAAGGTTTATCTTCTTCAGATGAAGTAAAGTGATGGGAAATAGCCATTATAATATCTGTGAATGCTCTGAAGTAGAGGCTCACCAAGCATTTGCACATGTTCCCAGGCCTCAGCCTTCACTGGCTAATTATCTCTGTCCTTTGTACTAGGGATTGTACTAGATTGCCTGTAAGGTCTTTTTTTTCATCTGTAAGTCTATAATCTCACCATCAAACTAGAGATGATGAGTTTGAGACTTATCCAAAAAATAAAATTAAAAATAGTTTTATCACAAGCTAGAAGTATGTGTGGGATATATGAAATGATGTAGATAAATGTGCAATAATTTATATCATATAATATTAAATATATAAAATCATATATTATATATTCTATATTTCTGTATGTGTAAACACACATGCCTGCATACACATATACATATACATATACATGTTGTAATAAATATAGGCTTTAGAAGTAGAAAAGCAGATTTTTGCAGACAGTCTAAGGGGAAAAGCCTTGGCTGCCAGCCAGGGACATTCTAAACAGAATGAAGGGAAAAAATTGTTTTGCCCTTGTGGACTCTGGTCAAACTGGGAAAGGGAGAGGGTGTGGATGCCTTTACCTGCCCAGTGAGGAGCCCAAGGAGAGTGGAGTTACCACTGTCAAGGAAGACCTGCCAGCGAAGATCAAGTAAGCAAGAAGATCTACCTGGGGCTGTGGACATCCCAGTTTGAGACAAGCTCCTTGATTAGCATTTCCTGGATTTACCTTTCTGTGGACCCATTTCCTGTGCCACCAAGAGGAGCTAAAGAAGGCATGATTTGTGAAAGACCCATTTTCCCTTCTAGTCTGTAAAGTCTGATTAGTGCAGCATAGGCTTTAACTCATTCTCCCAGCCCCTGTGTGGTCCCTAGTGTTTAGATCCAGTGTGACCTTTCCCCATTATTCCTGACCCTCAATAATTATTAAAACCCTGTGTTTATAAGCCCTCTTGCCTATATCATTTACTTGAAGTTTTTCTGACTCCCTGGCTAGGTGGGTCAGTGTGGCAGTTAAGGACCAACAGTCACTCCTGTCAACTGCCATTTCCCAAACTGACAAACCCAATTTCCCAGCTTGTTAAGTCCCCACCTATTGTCCATTCCTGTCTCCTACTCACCCTTCTGAACCCAGATAAATATTTAACTTAAACCCCAGTTTTTTTCCCCATAAGAAATATATATGTATATATATGTATATATACATACATACATATACATATATAATCATACCTCCCCAGAGAAAAAGAACAATGGATAAGAGCTGAACAGTTGGTGGAAGGTAAATGAGGAGAACCAGAACCCAAGACTTTAAAAAATGATCCCCTTTCTTCAAAAGACTAGAAGAACAGGGAAACCACTGAGATGATAGATTTAAACCTATAGACAGTGGACTTTATTCTTCTATATCTCTATGATGACAAGGTTGTCTTTGGGTATATCTGTCTGCTTTGTCTCTGGGTCAATGTAGATAGGAATCCAACCACAGCTTCCCTAACCTAGAAGATTTTTTTCCATGTTCTTTTATGGAACCCCCAAAAGCAATCACCCATGGTTCTGATCCTTTTATCTAGATCTGTTTAGTAGTCTTCAGGGTATCCATATGCTATCCTTCATTCTCACCCACTGATTGGCCTACTTCTTTACTTAAATTAATTTCCAGTCTTCTGATTAGTCTTTCTACCTCAAGTCAATCTCTGATTCAGTCTATCTTCCACTCAGCTGTCAGATTGATCTTCCTAATGCATGTCTAACCATAATATCCCTCCCTGACTCAATAAAGTTAAAATAAATAAATTCCAGTGTGAATTCTATTCCCTCCAAGATCAAATGAATATAAACCTCAAAATTTTAAGACTTTTTCAAAAGATGACCTGCTCACCTTTGTAGTCTTCTTTTACTTTACTCTCTTTCATGTACTCTGATCCAGTGATCCTCATCTCCTTGCTGTTCTTTGCACAAGACACTCCATCTCCTAATTCTGTGCACTTTCACTGGCATTTGTTATTGTAAAAGTGAAATTTGAGAAATGCCATCTAAAAGTATATATATATATATTTACTATGGACATGTGGGAGACTTTGAAACTACATTTCCCATGATTCCTCATGGTAGACAGGAAGTGGGAGGATGTAAGAGAAAGGATATAGGCTCCTGTAATGACTTTGAACTACCTCTTTAGCTACTGGGCACAGGAGGAGAGGGGAGGTAATTATGGCTGGGCGGCAGTTTTGAATTCTTACAAGCGCGTGGTCTAATGACTTTATCTATCAGTATGGCTTTAATTAAAATACTAATTTATATTATTATATCAACCTTTATTATTTTTTATCGTAATATTACTGCCTGGAATTCTCTCAGCTATCACTATTGGCTTTGCTGGCTTCTTTCAGGTCCCAATTGAAGTTCCACCTTCTAATAAAACTTTCCTCATCTCTTAATTCTAGAACTTTTTGTCAAAGATAATTTCACACATATGATGCTTGCACATATTTGCTTGCAGATTGTTTTCCCCATTTACTTGAGCTCTCTGAGATTAGAAACTGTTTCATTGCATTTCTATATATTGCATTTCTATGCTTAGGAGAAAGTCTGACACATAATAGGAGCATAATAAATGCTTCAGTTGACTTGTTGAATCAACTAATTGCAAAACAATATTGATTAGAGCAACTTTATGTAGGATAAATCTGAACTTGGAATCATTAAAACTTCTCTTCCCACAAAGGTCTAGCTATCCAATGTGGATAAACCTTTCTTATACTCTCCTGATATCATAAGGATCTGAGTGGAGTATTCACTTACACATGGGACCAGTTGATCTTCCCCAATCATACTTTTTCAAAGACATATTTTCACTTCTTGGAAATTACTTGTCTGTAATGTGGTACAATCTATTCACAATGACCATGAATTTTTCTACTATCCTTTACCTCATTTTGAGGCAATGAGGTAGTATGGTATAATTAATAGAGCACAGGAAAAACTGAGTTCAAATCTTGCCTCAGAGAATTATCTATGTGACCTTGGGCAAGTCCTTTAATTTACCTCAACCAAAATTTATTCTTCTGTAAATTAAGGAAAATAATAATATAGATTGAGTCAAATGAGATTTTTAAAAGTGGTTTGAAAATATTAAAGTTTTAAATAAATGTTACTATTTTCCATTTTTATTCTTAGGTAATAATAATGTTTTTGGCTTGCAGCCATACCATGCCACTTACAGGGGGAAATAAATGAACATGACAAAAGATAGATATGGATGGAAGGATGGATCACAGTCTATGTAGTTGGAGAGAGTGTCTCCATGTACAAACTTTTATATCATTTTACAGCTGGAGAAAAATGTCCTTTGAAAACTGGAGAAGGCCTGAAATCTAAAATCCAGACAATGGTACTACCAGCTAACAGCTCATATAATCCACTTTATGTTCTAGTACATTCATTCAGATGGTGTTACTTGTTAAAAATTGCACAGACTCCTTGATTGCTATTTTCCCTTGGATAGATTGAACACTGTAAAAATGTACTTGCCAATGTCATCTTTTAAAACTGTATGCATAGGCAATCCTAATTAGGCTGTGCTCAACACTTTGCATTATACACCATTGTGCTTCTAGCCTGGGCTGATTAAAGATGCCTGATATTCACCACTCAGTCTCCAGATTGCTGCAATTATTGAAAATCATTATGATTCCCCCAGAAGTGGAGTGGACTCTTTCATCTTTTCCCTCCCTTCCAAGACCCTCACCCTGGACAGTTATAGGTAAGTCCCTGAAGAAGACAAAAAGAAGGGAGTTTTCTCTCTCAGTCCTAAAATGAAAGCAGTCAATTTGGTTTTGATGATGTGAAGAGATTTTTTTCTCATTATATCATTACTTGAGGTGCCATCAGTAGCATGCATTAACCCAACATATTTTCCTCTTCTATCTCAAACTAAATATTTCAGCTTTTGTCTAAACCTCTGGTTCTGGGGGGGGGGGAACACCTCTGGCATTGAAAAGAAGAAATAAAGGGTTTTAGCTGTCTATTTTCTTTTATGAATAAGAAAGAATCTTGACTCATATCTCCAAAAACTTTTGTTTTGGTTTTGGTTTTTTTTTTCTTTTCAGATGAGAGAAAGGGTATTATAGTTAGATCCAGGAGGATGTGGAAATAAGAGACTGCTAAAGAAAAGATTGTCTGTCTCATGCCAGATTTGACAAGGATTTTCTAATGAATGATTTTTCTCCTTGAAGCAACCCAAAAGAAATAATCTTTAGAAACCAGTTGGCATGCAGAGTCCTAATTAAAAGACGATATTTGCAACATAGTGAGTTTTGCTAATAAAGATCTGTATGTTCTTTTTTCATATGACAGAAGAAATGTATAGCAGCAAACGGGTAAATTATTCCATTCAAAACATTTCCTCCTATCTCACAGGACAAGGAGAATCAAGTAATATAATGGATGCAAAGCACTTTGTTTCACTTTGTGACAATGTCAGCCATAATACATAAAAAGCATTTTGTATATATTAAAGCACCATCACTTTATATTTTCCCTAGTGGCTACATACATATAAACACATCAGAATGAATTCACAACCAGAAGTCTGGTTCAGATACAAGTCATGTAGGAAAGGCAATAGACAACCCAGACCATCAGAGGCAGCAAGCAGCTTGAGCTCAGCCTGTACCCTTTCCCAACCACCCACCTCCACAGCATTTTACCTGCCTCCAGCTTGTGCTCCCTTTTCCTTTCATCCCCTACTTCTTCTTCTGCTCTCTGTTGGATGTTCTCTCACCTTCTCACCTGCCCATATTGTTCTGTCCCTGACCTCCCCACCCTACCTCATCCCAATCCCACTTTTCCCTTCACTCACCTTGCTACCAAAATTTTGGCTGCTTCTCCCACAAATGTCTAAAGACTTGACCACTTAAAAAACACAAATTCCCAGAACGAAGATTCACATGGACACTGGTGCAATCAAAGGTGAATTAATTGTCACTCTCACCATCTGGCTACTTATGCAAGGAAAGGAAGTTGGAAGCATTATCAGAAAGAAAGGAGAATCAGGCAAGAAGATGCATGAAGAGAATGGTGTGAACAACAACATCTCAGAAGAAAATTGCCCACCGGGAATAATTACTCTGGCTGGACCTACCCTTAAAGCCTTTGCTATGATCATTGACAAATGGAAAAAGGACATTAGCAGCTCTATAACTAAGAGTACAGTTACCAGTACACATATTCCACTGCACTAAAGTCACTCTGAGGACTGCATTCCCTGCTAACCTATGTATCTCTCTCACTGGAAAAAGAGGATGGGAGATTAAAAAAACAAACAAACAAACAAAACCAGAGAACACATAGTGACTTAGATGCAGGTGGCAGGGGATATGCTTCCAAACTCGACTGACCATGTCATTGCTATAGCTGTCATCCTGAAATCTATCATTTAGTATGTCAAACAGCTCTGTGTGGTCATATTGGAGACTATCCCAGTCTTCTCCAAAGGGGGTGACCATCCTATATCAACTGATCTGATTTCCCTGGCATCTTTGCAGGTATAGATCTATTTCTTTCCAGGATAGTATGCCATCCCACAGCCAGATCTGACTCTAAGTTGCACCAGTGGGCAATGCTATAATCTCATTTCCCCATGAAACATGGCAATACCACATTCAGTGTGGATTTGGATGCATCTGCTCAGACTCCTCATGAACTCACAATTCCAAATGACTTAATTGGCCGTATAAACAGGTATGAATGCATCAAAATCATTGAGATTCAATAGATGTCTGGAACTCAGAACAAAATTGCAATCTAGTAGAAAGATCTCACAATACACAAGTTATCATCACTGGTTCTACTGTCAGCATTAGCCTAGCTCAATATCTAATCAATGTCAGTTTGGAAAACATTAAACTCTCCTCCAAAGCAGCCTCTATCATAATCCCTGATAACCTCAGCAACAAGTTCTCTCAAACATCCACCTCTTCTTTCTCCTCCACCACCACTCCTTTATTCTCCACAGTGGGGCCTTTTATCTCCAATCTGCTTGTCATGAAACACATCTCTCTCCTGGTTTTAAATATTCTGACTACTGCTAAGGGTATGAGGACTTTGGCTTCCATAAACAGTTTTAAATGTTTTATTGATATTAATATTATACTTGTTATTATATTATATTATTATGTTATATAT
>NW_025389159.1:0-6040 GCF_016433145.1 Gracilinanus agilis | reverse complement strand
CCGCTAACCTTTCAGCGCCAAAGCCCTCGTTCTCCCTGCGATCCCGGAAAGGGCTCCCGGGAGCCCCGAACCTTCGGAGAAGAGGCCCCCTCGGGCCCACAGGGTGCTCCCCGCGCCCTCTGGGAGCCCGCGATCCGGCGATCCGGCGGCTGGGGCTGCGCACTGCCTGCCCTACTGCTCCGAAGAGCCGGTGAGCGCTCGCTGCTGCCTGCTGCGGTGGTGGCTGCCCGAGGGGAGCCTGAGGGATGGCGGGGGAGGGAGGGACGATCGAGGCTGGGGGATGAGCCGAAGAGAAGGAGGCGCGAGAACCAGGAGGGGAGAGTGCAGGTGGGCGAGGAAGAGCGATGGAGGAGGGAGGCTGGGAAGGAAGAAGGAAAGGGGCTGGGCGGGGGGCGGGGGGCGTTGCAAATAGCAGCCGCTTCGTGAACGCTTATAGAATGATAAACCAGCACATGCTGTGTGACCTTGGGCAAATCACTCGCCCTCTCTGGGCCCGGTCTCCTCGCCTGGGCTGCGGGGCTTGGACTGGCTGTGGGACCCCCTGCAGGGCTGCCATTGCATGACCTAGAATGGTCTCTGGTCACTCGCAGGCACAAAGTGGGCTGGGAGGGGACACGGCCTGGCCAGTTGGTGATGGTGGCGAGGAGGGTCCGACAGAAGAGTCCCCAGGACAGACGGATCCTTCTAAAGGGATGGACCCTGTGCGGGAACAAGTGGACAGGAATCCGAGGGAGCTTGGGGCCTGCAAACAAAGGCAGAGAGGATGCTGGGTCACCTGGGCTCCCCACAACCTGCCCAGTGTCCAAGGCTGGAAGCAGCCAGGCATGGGCGAGCAGAGAAACCCCGGGGAAGGCCACCAAGCTGGGGGGGGGGGGGCCGGGGGAGACGAGGTTCCAGGTTCGGTTTCTCCTTTCTTCCCCTTCTAACTGGGTGGGGCTTCCCGCAGAGGATGCTGGCCCAGCCTCGGGGGCAGGAGCTCTACCTGGCTGGAAGGGCCCTGATGGCACCTCTGAGGACCAGACATCCAAGCAGACTGGGCGCACAGGCGGAGCTGTATCAGGCAGACTAGCTTTTTACCTAGTCACAGAAGGGCTGCAATCTGCACTGGGGAAGAGAGCACCTGAGTTGGCCACAACTTGGACTGGAACTATTGAAACGGGAAGGAAATGAAGGTCTGGTAGCCAGAGATCAAAGAGACCAGGCTAAAACTCAGTGAGCCTGGCCCAGGGCAGTTCTAGCTTGGAAAAGAGGTCCACTGAAGGAGCTCTTGTTGTTCCATTGTCTCTGCCCTACTCCATTTGGCTTCCTTGGCAAAGATAGTGGAGGGTTTTGCCATTTCCTATTCCAAGCTCATTTTACAGATGAGGAAACTGAGGCAGAAAGGATGTGATATTCCCAGAGTCACAAGCTAGTGTCTTCCTGACTCTAGACCCAGCGCTCTATCCATTGAGCCACCTAGCTGCTCTAGGCTCTAGATCTGAGCCATGAAGCTCTTTGGGGGATGAGAGTGAGAGAAAGTCTGAGAGAACAGGAAAATGAAATCTGAGAAAGTTGAGATTATTAGTGCCTGGAACACGTCCATCCTCCCAGGGACCCTGGAAAGAGGTATCATCCTCATGCCTCACCACCAATCTGGTGTCAGCACTTGCCATTTCTATCTTCACAACATCTTCCCTTTTCTCTTCCCAATTGGCCCTCATCACCTCATGCCCAGACTTTTGCAATAGCCTTCTGGGTCTCTGCCTCAAGTCGATCCCCACTCCAATCCATCTTCCGTTTTGTTCTCGAAGTGATTTTTCTAAAGCCAAGAACTGATCAAGAACTTCCCTCTCAGGGGGCAGCCGAGTAGCCCAGTCGATTGAGAGCCAGGCCTAGAGACAGGAGGTCCTGGGTTCAAATCTGGCCTCGGACACTTCCCAGCTGTGTGACCCTGGGCAAGTCACTTGACCTCCATTGCCTAGCCCTTACCACTCTTCTGCCTTGGAGCCAATACACAGTATTGACTCCAAGACGGAAGATAAGGGTTTAAAAAAAAAAAAAAACTTCCCTCTCACTCAATCAACTTCAGTAGCTCCCCATTACCTCCTAGATTAAATATAAAATGCTTGGCATTGAAAGCCCATTGCCATCTATTTGCAGTCTTCTTAAACTTGGACTCCCCCCTATGATCTAGCTACACTGGTCTTCCTGCTCCATCTCCTTCCTGACTTTTCACTGCCAGCGCCTAATGCCTGGGATACTCTTTCCCCTTCCCTCCACTCCCAGCTTCACTACTTGTAAAACAGCTCCAATCCCACTCCCTGCAGTCTTTCACTCTCCCCACATTTGCCCAGGCCCCCCCTCTGACACTCTCTCATTTATATTACTTCCATTTTGTGCATGTTGTCCCCGCCATCCCCATTAGAATGCAAGCTCCTTGAAGGCAGGGACTGCCTTTCTTAGTGTTTCCAGGGTTCAGCCCAATACCTGGCACTGAGCAAGTGCTTAATTAAGGACTATTAAGTCATCTAATATTTCTTCATCACAAATCTGAAGAGGTCAAGACAGATTAAGGTGGGCAAAAGATAAACTTCTTGGCCACATGAGGGGGTTGTCCTGGCCTTCTCTCCAAGTGGGTGGGGGTGGGGGTGGAGAGACGGAGACAGAGACAGAGAGAGACAGGGAGACTGAGATAGAGAAAGGAGAGGCAGAGACAGAGACAGAGAAAGAGGAGAGACAGAGGCAGAAGGAGGGGGAGAGAGAGGGAGAGATAAGAGAGGAGAGCCAGAGAAAGACACACAAAGAGTAGAGACAGAAAGAGAGAGAAAAGAGAGAGAGGAGAGATAAAGACAGAAAGAGGGGGGAGAGAGAGAGAGGGAGAGAGAAGAGAGAAGAGAGGAGAGACAGAGACAGAGAAAGGAGAGGCAGGGACAAAGACAGATAGAGGAGAGACAGAAGCAGAGGGAAGGGGTAGAGAGAGAGGGAGAGAAACAGAGAGACAGAGTCAAAGAGAGAGAGCTATGACTCAAGGCAAGGTAGAATTAGGTAATAAGACCTCACGATAAAGAAGAAAGAAGAAAGGGGAGAGGATAAGTAGAAGAGGGAGAGAGGGGCAGCTAGGTAGTACAGTGGATAGAGCACCAAGACTTGGACTCAAGAGGATCTGGGTTCAAATGTGGCCTCATCCTGTGTGACAATTGCTTTTTTTTTTTTTTAAACTCTTACCTTGAGATCCATTCCAAAGCAGAAAAACAGAAAGGACTAGGCAACTAGAGTTAAATGAGTTGTCCATAATCATGCAGCTACGACGTATCTGAAGCCAAATTTGATCCCAGGACCTCCCATCTCCAAGTGTGGCTCTACTTACCTGCCCCTTTTAGTACTGATTCTAAGACAGAAGGGAAGGGTTAAAAAAGAAAACGGGAGAGACAGCCTTGGGTCCAGGCAGCTGCCCTTTAGATGCTGTATCCCAGAAAGTTACACTCATCTAATTTCTCTTGGACAGAGCCTTGAAAGTAATTTATTCCAACATCTTACTTGCTCCCTGCAGGAATCCTCTCTATGGAATACCTGAAGGGAGGGGAAGGCTCCTCAGGCTCTGCCTGAGCACTTTCTTTGATGGGAGCTGAAGGAGATAAGTGACCAAGACAAGGCGGGGAGGGTCAGATCTTGGTGGAAGGCTGGAGTCACTCCAGACAGTATAATTGAATCCCAGCAGGAGCCTGCCTTGGGGTTCTGAGCCATGCGGTCATTTCTCTTCTCCACAACAAAGACTTTCTCCCAGGAGAGGAAACCAGGACAGAAAGGGAGGGTCAAGGGCAAGAGAGGACTTCCAGTGATGGAGTATATTGAAACCCTCAGGGAGGCGAAGGTGCCAGGTCAGGGGAGGACAGCTGAAAGGCCAAAGAAAGGGGCAGCTAAATAGCTCAGTGGATAGAGCGCCAGGCCTGGAGTTGGGAGGTCCTGGGTTCCAATGTGACCCCAAATACTTTCTAGCTGTATGACCCTGGGCAAGTCACTTAACTCCCATTGCCTAGCCCTTACTGCTCTTCTGCTTTGGAACATAGTATTGATTCTAAGATGGAAGGTGAGGGTTTAAAAAAAAAAATAAAAGGCATCCATCCAACCTCTTCAATCCACTTGCTTGGCCCACATCCCTGCCATACTGATTGTAGTAGCCTCCTAATTGTTCTTTCTGCCATTAAGTGACAGAATCAGGGCTCATTCTGGGGATGCTGTTAATCTCTAAGTGAGCATCCTCTGCCTCTATCCCCAAGCAGGAATCTTACAGTAGAGCTGGGATATCAGGAAACAAGTAACCAGCACCTTGTAGCACTGTACACCTATTGATCAGGCCTGCATGGTGGGCCATAAGGCGGTAGAGAAGACTTTGTTGAGATGGGTAGAAGGATAATGAGCCATGGCTAATTAGGGTAGAAAACATCTGGGTAAATAACCTGGGCCAGTGATGGTGAACCATGTGCTGTGCCGCTCCCCCTTATCCCACACTGGCAGAGAGGAATCTGGGCAGAGGGTGGGTGAAGTGAGGGAGGAATGTCCTCAGCCAGTGTAGAGAGGGGAAGGGAGTGGGATGAGTGAGTGCTCTGCTCCTCTCCAGCTCTGCTGCCTGTGAGCTGCCCACCTTACCCCCATACACTCTCATTGGCTGCTGGGCAGAGGGGTGGGGGAATGACAGGTGCATATGGAGAGGGGGAGGGGAGCAGCTCTTCCCCAAGCCCTCTGCCTTTCTAGTAACAAACTCTGAGGGAGGGGCTGTGTGCCCATGGATAGTGCTGTGTGCCATCTTTAGCACCTGTTCCATAGGTTCACCATCACTGACCTAGGCAGTGAAGTGGTACAGGAGGTAACAGCTAAAATTATATAGCACTTTGTATGTGCCAGATGCTGCACAAAGTATTTTCCAATGATCTGATTTGATCCTTATAACAATCTGTGGCCATTTTACAGATGAGGAAACTAAGACTAAATAGAGGTTAAGTGACTTGCCCAAGGTCACATCATTAATAGTATCTGGGGCCAATTTGAACTTTGGATTTCCTTACTCTAGGCATAACACTCTATAACTAGAGTCTGAAAGATATAAGTTCAAATCTGACCCTAGCCTACTAACTGTGTATGATCTGAGTTCAAATTTGACCTCTGATTCTAAATGTGTAATCCTGAGCAAGTTAATCTCTATTTGCCTCAGTTCTTCAACTACAAAATGAGGATAATAATAGCACCTACCTCCCAGGGTTACTGGGAGGATCAAAGAAAATATTATTTGAAAATCTCCTGACACATTATAGGTACTATATAAATGTTAGCTATCATCATCACCATCATTATTATCCTCAATTTTAAATTACCATAATTTATGGTAGGACAAGCCATGGTAGACATAATCTTTCTTTTTGTTCCCTCTTAAGTCTTCCCCCTGAAGGAAAATAGTTTTTAAATGTCCACATCAAGAGGAAAGCTTCCTTCATAGGAAAAAAACCATTGTTAAAACTGTAATTCACCATCTGTTGGACTGCAGAGAAAATAATAGAACAGAATAGAAATAATAGAAGGGGGAATCAAATAGAATAGAAAATAATAGAAAGGAGGAAAGAAAACTAAAGGAGCCATTACTGTAGGTGACGTGGCTGATCTAAAGTTTCCAAACACTTCCACAAGAAGCCAAAAAATTGATGAATGAAATGGCCAAAGGGGAAGTTAAAAAGTTTTAGAAATTTAGGACCTTTTCCAAAGGTAGCGTGGATAATTCACAGGTATGGAGAGGAGGGGAAAGAAGAGAGGCAAGGAGAAGAAGCGAAGGGAGAGAGAAGGATACAGAGGGAGAGAGAAAAAAATGAGGGGGGGGAGGGAGGGAGAAAGAAAGAGAATGAGAGAGAGGAAGAGAGAAGAGAAGGGGAGGGAAAGGAAAGGAGAGGGAGGGAAAGATTATGGGAGTGAGAGACAGAGGGAAAAAGAATGAGTAAGAAAGAAAGAGCCAGGGGAGAGAAAATGAGGACAGAATGAGGGAGAGGAGAGAGAGAGGGAGAGGAGAGAGAGAGGG
>NW_025389158.1:0-4202 GCF_016433145.1 Gracilinanus agilis | reverse complement strand
ATTAATATATTATATTATATATTTATATTATTTGTTAATTTTACCTTCATATAATTAGTTTTCTTTGTAATTCTATTTTATGCATTTAAAAACATTCTTCTGAGAAAGGTTCTATAGACTTTAGCCGAATGCTGAAGGGGTCTATGGCATTAAAAAAAAAAAAAAAAAGGTTAAGAATCTCTATCTTAGACATATAGGATCCTGGTTGATTGGCCAGAGTGTATCAGAACATTGAAGGAACAAAAGCTGGAAAGCCTTCTTGGCTGGTGGGTCTTTATTGACTATGATATGGCTCCAAGGTATATATAGCTTCTTTATGTTATTTCCAGAACACATCTCATAAACTGCATTATGAAGCGTTAGCTTGAGGCTGAACCTCCCAATGCTGAAGATCTTGGAAATTGGGCAGCCTCTGGCCAAGGGCAAGTTCGAGAATATGGCCCCAGTCCAGGAAAGAGTCATCACTTTATTGTGGCACTAAAGGTTCTCTTCAAGTTTTCAAGGAGACATCAGCTCTGGAGAAAGATTTAGATCCAGCCCCATGTTCTATATACCTAGAAATTTCTAGTGACAATGGAATATGGAAAGATTATTGGACTTGTAGGATGTGCAAAGGAGGAAACTGAGGCTCAAGGAAGTGAGTTTAGTAATTTCCCTAAAGTTCACAAAGGTAGTATTACTCAGGAAAAAAAAAATTGAACCCAGGTCCTCTGACTGTAGGGTTGGTACTGCTTTCCACTGTAATGTGCTGGCTTCCAGAGGCATGTCCTGTGCTTCTACCATTACTTCCATGATCAATGCTATGTGATTCCCTACAAGGAACTGCAGAAAAGATAAACATTCAGCATAATGCTAGTGGAGTTAGCAAATGCCTTGATTTACTGTTACAGGAAGAAATGATTTAGAGACATTAAATCTGAGAATTTTCTGGGGCCAGTAATGACTATATATTTTTAAAAATCCTTACATTCTGTCTTAGAATCAATACTGTGCATTGGTTCCAAGGCAGCAGGGCAATAAGGGCTAGGCAATGAGGATTAAGTGACTTGCCCAGGGTCACACAGCTAGGACGTTTCTGAGGGCAAGTAAGGCCTATCTTTGGCTTTCATTTAATCAGTCAAGCAACAAACATTTGTTTAGTGCTAACTATGCCAGGACAGCTAGGTGGTAAAGCAGATAGAGAGCCTGTCCTGGAGTCAGGAAGACATCTTCCTGAGTTCAAATCTGGTCTCTGATACTTATTAGCTATTTGATCCTGGGCAAGTCACTTAATCCTATTTACCTCAGTTTCCTCATCTCCAAAATGAGATGGAGAAGGAAATAGCAAACCACTCGAGTATCTTTGCTAAGGAAACCCCAAATAGAGTCAAGACAGGTTGGACATGACTGAGTAACACAACATGTCAGGCACTATGCTAAGTCCTGAGGGTGCAAAGAAAAAGCAAAACCTGTCCCTGCCCTGAAAAGGAGCTTACATTTTAAGGAAGGAGGATACATGTATATGAATGGACAAAATAAAGTCCAGGGGAGATTTGAAAGGAGAAGAACCCATGGAGAGGGGTATAGGAAAAAGGTCCTGACAGAAGGCTTTAATACTGAATCTTACAGGAAGCCACAGATTCTAAAATGCAGAAGTGAGAATGGAAAAAATTCCAGGCATAGGGGACAGCCCTAGGGAATACTTTGTGGGGAGAACTAAAATGAGGTCAGGAAGTCTAGACCTTAGAATTTGTGAAGAAGCTTGTGTAAGACTAGCAAGTGGAGACAACTGGTTGGCTCAGTGGATTGAGAGCCTAAGGAGGTCCTAAATTCAAATCTGGTCTCAGTCACTTCCCAGCTGTGTGACCCTGGGCAAGTCACTTAACCCCCATTGCCTAGCCCTTACCACTCTTCTACCTTGGAACCAATACACAGTATTGATTCTAAGATGGAAGGATTGTTGGTTTGGGGTTTTGTTGTTGTTGTTGTTGCTTTTTAATGAAGAAGACTGGAAAGTCAAGATGGAGCCAGGTTGTGAAGAACTTTAATGCCCAACAGAAGACTTGTATTTGATCTTGGAGTTCATAGAAAATCACTGGAATTTATTAGAGTAAGAAAGAATGACATAAGCTTTGACAGCTGTGTGGAGGATAGGATAGAGTGAGAAGAGACTTGAGGCAGAGAGATCAATTAGGAGGCAGGCAAAAGGTGATGAGAGCCTGAATTAGGGGAGCTGCTGTGGGAGGAGAGAAAAGGGGACTTACAGGAGATAGGGAGATAGAAACAAATTTGGCAACTATTTCAGACACAACCTTGTGGCCTTCCTGTATTTCTTTTTTTTTCTTCTTCTTCCAGTATTTCTAATGTTACAAAGTGGAGATATTGGATTTCTGGTATCCTTTTGTTGAGCAAAATTAATCACTTGGTTTTGGCAGGATATACATGATTAATTGTATTTCCATTGCATGCACATCTTGTATAAAAAGCAACAGACCTGGCCACCTGGGGTGGGGTTGGGGGATGGGGTTGAGCAGAGGTCTAGTGCAAAGGAATGGTGGCCCATTTGAACTATTTGCAGGTGTGTTCACTTTCTCTGGCACAGCTTTGCAGAAATGGTGCAGGGTTATAGGGAGTGATAGTTTAATGGAAAAATGCTAAGAAATTACTTTTTAGCTTTTAGTCGCTTTCTAGTTTACATAGAATGACTCACATGGGCTGGGGTGGGTGGGTGGGATCTTGGGAGAAAAGGTGGACTTTTCTTTGATGAATTGTTGCCTTGGTTCTGGTGACATGTTCTTGGTTTCAGTGACTAACAGTTTTCTAGCCATTTATTTATCTCACATTATCACTGTTTGTTTACACAAAGGCAAAGAGGTTGGAAGAGTAAATGACTACTTGACTGGTCCTTCCTTACAAGCTAGGAAATACATATCTAATGGACAAGGCTCAGGCAGGCTGAATTCTGTCCTTTTCTAAGATCCATGTTAAAATGGAACTCTATTCTTTTTGATTTGGGACTTCAATTTACTCTTCTCTAAATCTAATTATTCTTGATTACCACATTTCCCATAAAATATAAGATGAAAACATATTCAAAAACTCTTTAAAATCAGATTTATTAAAAATTAATTTCATAAGGCAAGAGAATATTGAAATAAAATGTAAGCCGTTATTATAACTCACTTTTATATAGGCTTTATCAAAATTTTCTCCTCAAACCAGTACTAATAAATGTTAAGTGAATGAATGAAATAATGAACATCCCTTTATTCTTCGGTTTTAAACCTTTACCTTCTGTCTTAGTATCATTTCTAAGACAGGAGAGCCACAAGTAGCAATTGGGGTTAAGTGACTTGCTCAGGGTCACATAGGTAGGAAGTATCTAAGGCCATATTTGAACCCTGGTTCTCCCAGCTCCAGGCCTGGTACTCTATCGACTGTACTACTTAGCTGCCCTTACTCTTTTATTCTTTAGTCACAATTGTTTCCTGGGTTTATCTGGGTATGCTCAGTTATCCTAACATGGAGATATTCTTGAGGGGCCTTTGGAGTGTGTTCTGATTGCCTAATATGGAGGTCTCTTCATTCTCTACGGGGGTAGCTCCTTCGATTGGTTGCCTATGTCTAGAAAATTGACCAGACTGAGCTGGTAGCTCTTTTTCACTGCTCCCTTTCTGCTGCCCTCTTTGATCTATTCTGTCTTCTGTTTGCTCCTTTCTGCCAAACATTCATTCACAGCCTGATGGGAATTGAGCCAAACTATCTGATACTCTTCACCTCCCCAGAGACTAAGGTGGCACTAGGAGAAGGGGAGAGGGAGAAGAGGATTGTATCTCTCACCTGTAGGTGGAATTAATTTGTGTATTTGTGATTATATCTTTGGAAGCAAGTATTTCTCTATAAAAATGAATCGATTAGATGGCTAAATAGGGTTCAAGTGCAATGAACCACCCCTTATTATTGAGGGAACAACATCAATGGGGGCTAGAGCCATTTGGAGAAAGCCTTCATCTACAATCCTCTTAAGGGTAACTGAGAACTCTGAGAGGAGTAAAATGTGATCTACTTGTCTTTTCAGGCACTGTTACACAATCCTTTGCTAGGTGACTATTGGACTATTTTATGCGCAGCATTGTGCCAGTCATTTAGGATATGGGAAAGACCAGATCCCTGTGATGAAGGAGAAAGAAAGAAAGAAAGAAAGAAAGAAAGAAAGAAAGAAA
>NW_025389157.1:0-3694 GCF_016433145.1 Gracilinanus agilis | reverse complement strand
CCCCCCTCTTTCTTACTGGACTGGAAATACCTGTCTGTGTTGGCAAGCGCCCTAATCCTTCTCCCACCCCCCCCGTACTGTATAGAGGCGGGACCCGCTGCTTCTCAGCCTCTCCCAGGGACTATACAGTCCTAAATCCTGATACCTCTCCTCTCCAGCTCTAAATCCAAAGAATGGAAGTCGAGTGAACATTATTCCCACCTGAGAAATCTTGTTTTCAGGTGTTCCCGTTTGCCCTGAACCCTTCACCTACCCTCCAAGACCCAGTCAAATCTCATCCACGAAGCCTCTTCTGACCTTTCATACACCAACACGGATTCCTCCCTTATTGTAAATGTCACTCATCTGGTAATTATCATTTACTGCTTTATGACACCCCTTTTAACCTGAATAGAACCTATAATCAATGATGTTTTGCTGTATGCGCACATACACACCTTTTTCCTTTTCAAAGAGATTTCATTTTCACTTCTAAGTCTTGTCTCCCTTCCTAGATTGTAATAACCTTGAGGGGAAGAACTGTCATCTTCACATCACTGTCTATCAACCTTTGTGGAGTTGAACAAATTCTTCAATAATGACAAAATTTTATCTATCATTTTAGCATTAGAAAGCCTTTTCCTCACAATAACTCTATGGGGTAAGTAGTACAAATATTATCTCCCCTAGTCGAGGATGAGAAAACAGGTCTATAAATGTGGAACAGCTTTCCCCAAGTTTTGTTTTGGGGATGATCACAGCTAGAAGATATATTAGCAATCATTTAATTTAACCCTATTCTCCATCCAGTCTCTCTCCCCTCCATTTATTAGATATTCCTGAGACTCAGACAGATTAAGTTATTTTCCAGTGTTAAAATCACTGTCTTGTAGAAAAGAAGGTGAAGTTAAAGATTCATGTTAAAAGTCAGAAAAATCTGAGCTTTAATCCTATCACAAATCATCTGTGTGTCAAGAGGACAGTCCCCCCCCTTTCAGGTCAAATAATCAAGTATTAAGTGACTACACTGTATGCTAGGCTCTAGCGATAGTGTCTATAATATATTATTATACATGGGAGATAGGCAATGGAAAATCTTCTGTAATGAATAAAGAGTAACCCGGTGTGGCTGGATCCTGAAATGCAAAAATGTAGACAATGTACATACAACTAAATAAATAAAACTTAGTCTAACAATATATCTATATACATATGGATATGTGTATATACAAAATGAATATAAAACATATACAGTATTTGTACACACATTTTATACAAAGTAGTTGAATAGTAGCAGAAGAGGGAATTGGGAAAGACTTCATGTAGAAAGCTGGACTTGTGTTGCATCTTGAAGGAAGAGAGGGATTCTATGAGGAGTAAATGAGGAGGCAGTGCATTCCAGGTATTAGAGATGGGAGATGGAGTGTCATGTACAAGGAGTAGGGAGAAGGCTAATTTGACTGAAAGCCAGAGTTCAACAAGGATGATAATGTACAAAAAGACTGAAAAGATAAGTTGGGGCAAAGCTAAACAGAGTTGTCTGTATTTCATCTAAGAAGCAATAGAGTTAAATATGTTTAAGGAAAATCATTTTGGAAATAGTGTAGAGAATGAACTGGAGTTGAGAGAGATTGAGACAGATATGTTAGGAGGCCACTGAAGTTATCTAGGTGAGGGTGGATAGTAGTTGTGTGAGTAGAGAGATGAAAGAAAGGTGTTTGGGGTGAGAGGGGAGTAGAACCGTCAAGATTTGGCAAGTAATTGACTATGTGGGATGAGGGAGAATGAGGAGTTGGGGATAATGTCAAGGTGGTGAACCTAGAAGTCTGAAGAACTGTAGTGTCTTTGACAGAAACAGTGAAGTTTACAAGGGAGTGAGGGGGAGGTGGGGAAGATGAGTTGTTTTTTGTTTTTTTTTTTTTGAATATTCAGTTTGAGACATCTCCAGGACAGCCAGTCTGAAATGTTCAATAATCAATGGTGGTGTACTTATTAAAGCTCAAGGCAGAAACTGGGACTGAATATTTGCATCTGTGAGTCACTGGAATAGAGATAATAAAATCCATGCAAGATGAGAGAGAAAGTGGAGAGGAGAGGAGGGAGTGAATTGGGGGAGGAAAAAGAGGGACAAAGAAAGAGAGGGAAGAAGGGAGAGAGGGAGGGAGGAGAGAAAGATAGGAAGACAGAAAGAGCTAGACAGAAGAGTAGGGAGCCTAGGAAAGTAATTTGGGAAACACTCAGAGTTAGGGAGTAAGATCTGGATAATGAACCAGCAAAGGAGACAGAGGAGAAATGGTAGAAGAACCCAGAGAGAACACTCAGAGGAGAGAATACCCAGGAAATCGTGGTCAACAGTGCAGATAGGTTGAGAAAGATGAATACTGGGAAAAAAAAAAAGACAACCAAATTTAGCAATTAAAGGATCACTGGTAACTTTGAGAAGAGCAGATTGGAAGCCAGATTGCAAAGGGTTGTTTTAGAAGTGAGTGAGAGGAGAAGGAGTGGAGGGAGCAGATATAGATGTTTTGTTGTTGGGGTTTTTTTTTTTTTTTTTTTTTTTTTTTTTCTGAGAGTTTGGCTGAGGAAGAGAAGAGAGAAATAGAATGGTATCTTGAAGAATTTTTGCGGATGGGAGATACTTGGATATGACTGAAGACTGTAGGGAAGGAGCTAGTTGATAGATAAAAGTTAAGATTACTGGGGATAAATGAAGTTGTAATATGCTGGAAAAGAGAAGAATGGATGGGATCAAATGCAGTTGGAGAGAGGTTGGCCCTCATAAAGAGAAAGGCCACTTCCTTTTTAGAGATTAGAACAAAGAAGAAAAGAATAGAGGATGATATCAAGAGGTTTTGAGAGGAAGAGAAGGAGAGAAGAGAAAGCTTACATCAGGTGATCTCCTGAGCTGAGAAAGGTGGTAGGGAGGAGGTATAGGAAATTTGAAGAGAGAAATTTTGTAAAGTTTTATGTGGATTTAGATAGGGAAGAACAAAAGAACTACCTCCCTGCAGTGAAAGTCTATGAAATTGAATATCATGAATTAATAATGTACCATTGAGCTCAGTTGTATGGCTTCTTCCAGTTCTATTCAGCAAAACACAAGGAGGAGAAAAGTAGGCACATAAAGTAAGAGTAATCCAGAACGGAGAGTCACCAAGACATAAGTGGTGATAGGACAAGGGGAGTAAGGGATTCTAGAGTGGAGGATGGTGTAGAAATGAATTGGCTAGGGTCAAGAATGGAGAGGAAGAAAAGTAGAAGCAAAGTAGGAATAAGGCCTGAGAAAGTATTGAGCTTTAAAGGGTTAGAGGTGTTGGTAAAGGAGAAGAATGGGTTTAGGAAGGGCAAAGCACAGGAAAAAAAAAAGAATATTATAGGAAGTCATAGTTAGATAGAGGAATGTCACAGTTATTTAATTAGGAATATGGTGTACTTGTGAGTAATGGTGTAATCTAGTTTATGACTATTCCTATGTGAAGTAAAGGAGCATACTGTTCATGAGGTCTGATGAGACTGAGGATTTAACAGGTTAAACACTTTGAGGGAGAATGAAAGTGGATATTGAAGACCAACAGTGTAAAGGGAAGAAAGAAAGACTATAAGCTAGGTGTTTAACTTCTTGAGAAAAGAAGAGAGAATGACATTTGGGGGCCAACATAAAATAACCAAAATAATTAGGATTGGGTGGGAATTTTAATATTGTGAACTTCAAAGG
>NW_025389156.1:0-1428 GCF_016433145.1 Gracilinanus agilis | reverse complement strand
TCTGTCTTGCTGATGTCACTTCCTGTGGCTCCTCTTAGTATACGTGTCCAATCACAACAGATGCTTTTATTAGAACTGCCCAGGGGAAAGTCAGTAAATTCTGATTTGTTACTCACTCTAGCACAATGGGTTACAGACCTCCCGACTTGTGAGTTAAGTGGAGATGTTTTCACCTTTGGTGATTAAATGCAGGGTAGATTTAATCTCATTTTCACAGTCATATATAAATTTTGAATTTATCTTGGTATAGGATGTAAGATGTTGATCTAATCCAAATTTTTCTGCATTCTGTTTTCCAATTTTTCTAGCAGTTTTTGTCAAATAATGAGTTCTTGTACAAAAAGCTGGGATCTTTGGGTTTATCAAACACTAGCTTGTTGAGGTCATTTATCCCTAGTCTATTCCACTGATTTACCGTTCTGTCTCTTAGTCAGTACCATATTGTTTTGATGACCACTGCTTTGTAGTACAGTTTAAGATCTGGTACTACTATACCCCCATCCTTCCCATTTTTTTTGTTATTTTCCTTTATATTCTGGATCTCTTGTTTTTCCAGATGAAATTTGTTATAATTTTTTTCTAATTCTTTAAAAAAAGTTTTTTGATAGTTTGATAGGTATGACACTGAATTAAGATTGTCATTTTTATTGTGTTAGCTCTTCCTACCCATGAGCAATTAGTGTTTTAACAGTTATTTAGATCTAGTTCTAATTTGTGTGAAAGGTATTTTATATTGGAGTTCATACCAATTTCTGTGTTGACATGGTAGATAAATTCCTAAATATTTTATATTGTACAGAGTGGTTTTAAATGGAGTTTCTCTTTCTAATTCCTGCTGCTGAATTTTGTTGTAAATATATAGAAATGCTGATAATTTGTGTGGATTTATCTTGTACCCTGCAACTTTTGCTAAAGTTGTTAATTATCTCCACTAGTCTTTAAGGTTGATTTTCTAGGATTCTTTAATTATACAGTTATATCATCTGCAAAGAGTGATAGCTTAGTTTCCTCATTACCTTTATTTAGGCCTATATAAAATTGATGCTAACATCAATTGCTTTGTGTTCTCTAATTGCAACTACTAGCATTTCTAGTACAATATTTGTATAATAGAGGTAATAATGGGCATTCTTGCTTCACTCTCAATCACATTAGGATGACTTCCAACTGGTTGCCATTGCAGATCATATTTGCTGATGATTTTAAATATATACTCTTTCTTATTTTGAAGAATGGCCCTTCTATTCCTATACTTTCTAGTGTTTTTAATAGGAATAAATGTATTTTGTCAAAGGCCTTTTATGCATCTATTGAAATAATTATGTGATCTCTATGGGTTTGATTATTGATATAGTCAACTATGTGTATGGTTTTCCTAATAGTAAACCATCCTTGCATTCATGGTACAAATCGAACATGGTAATAGTG
>NW_025389155.1:0-1618 GCF_016433145.1 Gracilinanus agilis | reverse complement strand
CTATACTATACTGTAATATATTATACTGTAATATATTATACTGTAATATGTTATATTATAAGGTAGCCTCTCCATTTTATAGATAAGGAAACTAAGGCTCCAGGAGGCTGGCCCAAGGTCACAAAGCGACAAAGTGCTGGAGGTAGGATTTGAACACAGGTCTTGCCACTCGTAGGCTCTTCCACGCCATGCCACAGCCTCATCTTCAGCTCCCCACAACTCTTCTCGGCTCTTAGGCTACAAAGGAAGCAGGATCTGGGTCACCGACGTCACCAGAAACAATGTGGTGCTCAAGGTCAATTTACCCTGCCTGGGAGCCTGGCAAAGGGGCCCGGCACAGTCCACGCAAGAGCAGGCCGGAGTGGTGGCCTTGCACTGTCTGCAGGAGCTTCTGGTCCCCCCAGGGAAGCCCGGCCCATCAGAGGGGTCCCATATGAGCTCACTCCCAGGTGTGGGAATTTCCCTGTAAACTCAGGGGAGGCAGAGAAATCCTGGTGGGGAAGAGGTCAAAGGTTCTAGGGAGAGCAGCAGAAAGAGAAACAATCCAAGGCCTGGCAAAGGGCCCCGGCACACGGCAGCCCTTGTTGGGTTGGATCAAGTGCTCCAAAATGAGATTTTTCAGAATTCATCTGTGTTTGGCTACGAAATCCATCTAAAAAAGGGATCTTTTTGGTGGATCTCAGACTTGGAAAAGACCTCACAAGCCAAGCAGTCCAAACCATATGTGGCGAGAAGCCCCCCAAGATATCCCAAGAAGCTCTTCAGCCTTTGTCTGACCCCACCCCCTCCCGAGGCAGCCTGTCCCATACTTGTACAGTTCCGATTATGGCCTTTTCCCTTATGCTGTGCTTACAAGCAGCCGTTCGCTGTTCCTCCTTTTGCCCGCCAACACCAGAGAGCACAAGTCAAATCCCTCCTCTATACGGCAGCCCTCCAAATGCCTGAACACCGACATCCTGTCCCTCTAAAGTCTTCTCTACTCCAGTGAGTCAAATCTAGGAAGCATTTACTTGGAAGCTGTGTGACCCTGGACAAGTCACTTGACCCCCATTGCCTAGCCCTGACCACTCTTCTTCCTTGGAACCAATACACAGTATTAATTCTAAGATGGAAGGTGAGGGATTAAAAATGTAATAATAATAATAACTTATACAACATTCTTAAGTTTGCCACAGAGGATGTGGGTTCAAATCTTACTTCTGTCACCTACTATCTGCAAGACCTCAGGCCCCATTCAGGACTGAGAACACTGGGCTAAACATTCCCACCAATCCTCATAGGACCGGATCTCTGGTCCCTTTGCCATTATCCTATTCACTCTCCTCTGGAGATGCCTCCATTTATCAATTTCTTTCCTAGAACATGAGATCCAGGTATACACCCCCCGGAATTCAGAGCCAGAAAAGGTTCAACTTATGTGAAATTATTCATAGCAGGGGCAGATAGGTAGCATAACAGATGGAGAGCCACACAGCAGGTCCTGGGTTCAATGCTAGCCTCAGGTACTTCCTAGCTATGTGATCCTGGGCAAATTAGACAACCCCAATTGATCAAGGAAAAAAAAAATAAGAGGGAGGGAGGGAGAAGAAGAAGAAGAGGAGGAGGAGGAGGAGGAAGA
>NW_025389154.1:0-6414 GCF_016433145.1 Gracilinanus agilis | reverse complement strand
TTAAAAACTATTTTGCCCAATTATATGGCAATAAATATAATAATCTAAGAAATATGGATGAATATTTACAAAAATACAAATTGCCTAGATTAACAGCAGATGAAATAGAATACCTATATAATCCCATATCAGAAAAAGAAATCGAACAAGCTATCAAAGAACTCCCTAAGAAAAAAATCACCAGGGCCTGATGGATTCACAAGTGAATTCTATCAGACATTCAAAGAGCAACTAATCCCAATACTATACAAATTATTTGATATAATAAGCAAAGAAGGGGTCCTACCAAGTCAAATTCCTTTTATGATACAAATATGGTACTGATTCCAAAGCCAGGTAAATCAAAAACAGAGAAAGAAAACTACAGACCAATCTCTCTAATGAACATAGATGCAAAAATCTTAAATAGAATACTAGCAAAGAGACTCCAGCAAGTGATCAAGAGGATCATCCACCATGATCAGGTGGGATTTATACCAGGAATGCAAGGATGGTTCAACATTAGGAAAACCATCCACATAATTGACCATATCAACAGGCTAACAAACAAAAATCACATGATTATCTCAATAGATGCTGAAAAAGCCTTTGACAAAATATAGCACTCATTCCTATTGAAAACACTGAAAAGTATAGGAATAGAAGGACCTTTCCTAAAAATAATAAACAGAATATACCTAAAACCATCAATAAGCATCATATGCAATGGGTGTAAATTTGAAGCCTTTCCAATAAGATCAGGAGTGAAACAAGAAAGCCCATTATCACCTCTATTATTTAGCATTGTACTAGAAACACTAGCAGTAGTAATTAGAGAAGAAAAAGAAATTGAAGGTATCAAAATAGGCAGTGAGGAGACAAAGCTACCACTCTTTGCAGATGATATGATGGTCTACTTAAAAATTCCTAGAGAATCAACTAAGAAGCTTGTAGAAATAATGAACAACTTTAGCAAAGTTGCAGGATACAAAACAAATGCACATAAATCATCAGCATTTCTATACATTTCCAAAACACTAGAGCAGCAAGAAGTAGAAAGAGAAACACCATTTAAAATCACCCTAGACAATATAAAATACTTAGGAATCTACCTACCAAAACAAACACAGCAATTGTATGAAAACAAATACAAAACACTTTCCAAAAAAATAAAACTGGATCTAAACAATTGGAAAGCCATTGATTGCTCATGGGTAGGACGAGCTAACATAATAAAAATGACCATTCTACCCAAATTAATTTACCTATTCTGCACCATACCTATCAAACTACCAAAAAACTATTTTACTGAATTAGGAAAAACTATAACAAAGTTCACTTGGAATAACAAAAGATCAACAATATCAAGGGAAATAATGAAAAAAAAATGTGAAGGAAGGGGGTCTAGCAGTACCAGATACTAAACTGTAGTATAAAGCAGCAGTCATCAAAACGGTATGGTATTGGCTAAAAGACAGAAGGGAGGATCAGTGGAATAGACTTGGGGTAAGTGACGTCAGCAAGACAGTGTATGATAAACCCAAAGAGCCCAACTTTTGAGACAAAAATCCACTATTTGACAAAAACAGTTGGGAAATTTGGAAAACAATATGGGAAAGATTAGGTTTAGATCAACATTTCACACCCTACACCAAGATAAATTCAGAATGGGTGAATGACTTGAATATAAAGAGGGAAACTATAAATAAGTTAAGTGAACATAGAATAGTTTACTTGTCAGATCTCTGGGAAAGGAAAGATTTTATAATCAAGCAAGAGCTAGAGAAAATTACAAAACGTAAAATAAATGATTTTGATTATATCAAACTAAAAAGCTTTTATACAAACAAAAACAATGTAGCCAAAATCAGAAGGGAAACGACAAATTGGTAAAAAATCTTTATAACAAAAATCTCTGACAGGGGTCTAATTACTCAAATATACAAGGAGTTAAACCAATTGTATAAAAAAATCAAGCCATTCCCCGATTAATAAATGGGCAAGAGACATGAATAGGCAATTTTCAGGTAAAGAAATCAAAAGTATCAATAATCACATGAGAAAGTATTCTAAATCTCTAATAATTAGAGAAATGCAAATCATAACAACTCTGAGGTATCACCTCATACCTAGCAGATTGGCTAAAATGAAAGAAGTGGAGTAATGAATGCTGGAGGGGATGTGGTAAAACTGGGACATTAATGCATTGCTGGTGGAATTGTGAGCTGATCCAACCATTCTGGCTGGTAATTTGGAACTATGCTCAAAGGGCTATAAAAAATGCCTGCCCTTTGATCCAGCCATATCATTGTTGGGTTTGTACCCCAAAGAGATCATAGATAAACAGACTTGTACGAAAATATTTATCGCCGTGCTTTTTGTGGTGGCAAAAAACTGGAAAATGAGGGTATGTCCTTCAATTGGGAAACGGCTGAACAAATTGTGGTATATATTGGTAATGGAATACTATTGTGCTCAAAGGAATAATAAACTGGAGGAATTCCATGTGAACTGGAAAGACCTCCAGGAATTGATGCAGAGTGAAAGGAGCAGAGCCAGAAGAACACTGTATACAGAGACTGATATAATGTGGTAAAATCGAATGTAATGGACTTCTGTACTAGCAGCAATGCAATGACCCAGGACAATTCTGAGGGACTTATGGTAAAGATGCTACCCACATTCAGAGGAAGGACTGCAGGAGAGGAAACATATAAGATAAACAATTGCTTGAACACATGGGTTGAGGCGGACATGATTGGGGATGTAGACTTGAAACTCCCACACCAATGCAACTATCAACAATTTGGAAATAGGTCTTGATCAATGACACATGTTAAAACCAGTGCAAATGCACATCGGCTATGGTGGGGGGGGAAAGTCGGGGGGTGAAGAGGAAAGTAAGAGCATGAATTATGTAACCATGTTAACTTTCTTAAAAATAAATATTAATAAATGTTTATAAAAAAAGAAGTTAATGCTAGACTAAATTTTATTCCTTTTTAACAGATTTACAAAATTGGTTAGTTGTGGGATGTTATATAGATATAACATATCTTCATGTTGGCAGAAATTTAACAGAGTTTTGCATTTATTTTGTGGAGATGAAAAGATATAGGTTGTTGGTTAAATAACTGCATTCAAAGAGTTGTCATTAATGGTTAGGATTCAACACTGTGGGAATTCTTGAGCGGCCTGCCTGAGGACACAACTCTGGACTTTGTGTTGCTTAACAATTTTATCAGTGACTTGGATAGAAGTATTCACGTGCTGATCAAATTTTCAAATGATACACAGCTGGGATAGATTAATAAAACTTGATGACAAAGTCAAGACTCAAAAAGATCCTGATGACCTAGAACTTTAAGCTAAAATGGATATGCAATTTAAAAGTAGTAAAATTGTAAAGCCATACCCTTAGTTCAAAAATTCAAATTTCCCAAGTACAAGATGAGGGAAATATCACTAGACAGCAATTTGTCATGAAAAATATATGGATGTTTAGCAGACTGTAACTTTAATATGAATCAAAAATCTGATATGCTATCCAAAAGGCTAACGTGATGTTAGTCTGAATTACATACAATATCAAAGATCAGGAGTTAACAATCCCCAGTTCATTATCAACCACACCTGAAGTGATATGAATGCATTAATCAATACAACATGTATTAAGCACTTATGTGCAAAGCACTATCCTTAGCACTAGAGATATAAATACTATAATAAGACAATCCCTGCTCTCAAGAAGCTCACATTCTAATGGAGAAACAAAACAAAGGAAGATTACTGCAAGTCAGATAGAAAAGTCACATAGTCTTTAGGATGCAGCAGCAAAGCAGATGTTAATGCTTATTCTTTCCACTGAGAACATCCTATTGCCAGTACCAAAGAATTTGTAAGAACAATCTTTCTTTTGTCTTCAGCAGCTGTAGCTATACAACTTGAAGAAGCAGTTGCTAGGCTATATCTCTAGAGCGATTGCTTCCCAAGATGATGACCATGGTTACTGGATTGCAAGCTCTTAGGTTCAGGGACCTGCATTCCATAAGGGTCTGAAGAAATAGTCGTCAGAGTGATGATAGTGGTTCAATTTGCCTGGCACATGCTGCCTCAATTAAATAAACAGTTGTTCTCCATTTAATTAATTAATGATGATGATGATGATGATAACTAGCATTTATGCAATGATTTCAGATTGGCAAAATACTATGAAAATATTATCCAATTTAATCTTCACAATAAACTAATAATAAAATAATAAAGGTAGTTGCTATTCCATTTTACAGATGAAGAAACCCAGACAGACAGAAGTCAAGTGATTTGCCCAGTCATTATCTGAGCTGGTCAGTGTCTGAGGCTGGATTTGAACCCAAATCTTTCTGCTTTTACATGTAGTGCTCTATTCATTGTGCCACCTAGATGCAGTCATGTGGGGGAAGGATTAGACTCTATTCACTTGTATCTAGAGTGCAGATGGATCCCTAATGGATAGAAGTTTCACTAAAAAGACTTTGCCTCAGTGGGGGGAAGAACTTTCTAACAATTAACACTGTATAAAAATTGAATGGGATAGTTTAAGAGGTAGCTGATCTTCTCAATTTTTTTTTATCCTGGGACTCCATTCTAGGAGCATAGGGCCACAACCAGTAGGCAATGGGACACACAGTCACTCTGGGTCACCCAGCTGGGAAGTGTCTGAGCCCAGACTTGAACCTAGGACCTTTCGTCTCTAGGCCTGGCTCTCAATCCACTGAGCTAGCCCAGCTGCCCCTACTTTAGGTTGCAGTTTCTTTAGCAGATGTAGTTTTTACAGGGTGGGGTTGCTAGCCCCACGCCCAACCCTCCTCCTTTTTCATCAGGGCTAGGGACCGTCCTTGGCCCAGGAGTGGTAAGGGTGGGCAGTAGGGGTCAAGTGACTTGCCCAAGGTCACACAGCTGGAAGTGTCCGAGGCCGGACTTGAACCTAGGACCTCCAGTCTCTAGGCCTGGCTCTCAATCCACTGAGCCACTCAGCTGCCCCTGCTTCTTCTCAATAGTCATCCTCAATTAAAATGTAGATGCTTATGGGAGAATTCTTAAAGAGTTATCTGTCCAATGTCATTGGCTTGATCTCTGAGTTCCCGCTCAACTTTGTAATTCAGTGATTCTGTGAAAACTGGAACCCTGTTTCTATACTCACTATCTCTGAGTGTTCTACAGTTCTAGGAATGTTGCATGTCTATCAAAGAGCTAACAAATACCTAATCCTCTCATAGGTTGTCTTCAATTGTATTGCTCTTAGGTGTCCTGTTTGTAAAATGTAACTTCTTTGGGGCAGGAATGGAGTGTTTTGTTGTACAGGAGAGCTCCATTTGTTATAAAGTGGCGGAGACATTTATGACACATTATAAATAATAAACAACTATAACCTTGCCAGAGCTGGTAAGTTAATGAGTCTGGCCTGGTACATTGTTTCTAGATGAAGCATTAACTACTTTTGTGCTACTGTATTTGCGTTTGACCTGAAACTGAGCCATTAACTCTTGAAGTCAAGTTAAGTATTTATATTGCTGAACAAATCTCCTCTAGGTTCCAAAGACTAGACTGCTTAGGTCTTAGGAAAGTCACTTTTACTGAATTCCCAGAACGCATCAAAAAACTTAGCGAGATGGTATTCTTTAGCACCAGACTCTCTGGCCTTATAGTTTTCATCCTCATATTCCCCAACTTGTAACTAAGGAACTAACAAGTGGTTTGAGAAGCCAACCAGTCTGCTCTAATCAACTTTGCCTCTAAGGATCCCAGATTTAGAGGTGGAAGGAAAGTTGGAGGCCATCCGGTTTGATGGTCCTAGTCTATACCTCTCATGTTTTAAGTGGGGAAAGTAAAACCCAAAGAAATTAAGTAATAAGACCAAAGTCACACAAGAGGTAACCAAGATAAGATTCGAACATGAATCTTCTGACAATAAATCCACTGTGTTACCATGCTGTCTGTCCTTAGGAAAGGAGAGAATAGCATTTCAGCTTAGGTAGAACATTTTTAACCTAAGCATTTATTAATTGCATACTATTTGCCAGACACTGTGCTAAGCACCTGGAAGGCTGAGCTGCCACATATATGTATAAGAGAAGAAACACAGCAGGATTTCTGGACCTTCTGGTGTCTTAACCAGGGATTGGAGGTGGGGGGAGGGAGGAAAAATGCCTCCTGAACTGCCCCTTCCTTCAGAGGTACAGAGTCAGCCCTAAGAGGTCAGCAAAAATTTGGAAATAACTATTCAAGCTAGAAGGGCAAACCCTGGGCCTATCTCCTGCCTGGTGCATGCCCTCCTCACTCTGCCCTCAACACAATGTCCAGGCAAGATGAGAATCTAGGCCTAACCAAATGGGGTTGGTTGCAATAGTATTGCTTCTAAGACAGAAGGAAAGGAAAGGAAAGGGAAGGGAAGGG
>NW_025389153.1:0-6162 GCF_016433145.1 Gracilinanus agilis | reverse complement strand
GAGAGGAGAGGACAGGACAGGACAGGACAGGAGAGGAGAGGAGAGGACAGGACAGGACAGGACAGGAGAGGAGAGGAGAGGAGAGGAGATAGCTTCTACATCAGTATTGAAAGGACATGAATTATCTCCTTTCATGAGCTAGAGCTCTTAAGGAAGTAGAACTCTGATTCTTAAACAGTAACTATTAAAGCAATAGCAAGGAGGGTGGTGTGTCACTGTTTTTTGGTCTCCAAATCATTCTTGGTTTTTGTTGACGAAACCATAAAATAGTCCTATAGCATCATTTATCCTATGGCTCTACCACTATCCTTGAGATTTAGTTCATTTTTCCCTAGTCACAACTCTCCTATGTTTTTATTTTTTGGGGGTTGTTTTTCGGTCATTTCTATTTTATCTGACTCTTCATGACCCTAGTTGGGGTTTTCTTGGCAGAGACACTGGAGGGGGTCTATCATTTCCTTCTCTAGCTCAATTTTACAGATGAAGAAACTGATGAAAAAAGGATTAAGTGACTTGCCCAGAGTCACCCAGCTACTAAGTGTCTGAGGCCAGCTCTGAACTCAGAAAGATGAGTTTTCCTGATTCCAAGCTCTATCCACTGATCTTTCCCTCTATATATTTGGATCTAAATCCCCAATACTTAACACAGTGTTAATAGATGCTTTTTTATCCATTCTAGATTTCAAAGTCCTTCACGACTCCCCAATTCTATGAGTCTTGAGATTCATTATTATCTAGGATTTTAGTTACTACCAGATCCTTGGCCACTCCCATTCTGCCACAGGATAACTTCTCCCAATTAGAACAATATTTCTATTTGATTTCTGAGGTGGAAACCCTCTGTGAAATCTTAGCCTCTTCTCAAGCCTGTCATTCTGTGCATGTTACTTTTCTCCATATTGGCTTGTTGTGAATTTAGGGTTTCTGGGCCCATAAATTACACACTACCTTTCCTCTCTTTACTCAACTACCCCAGGCTTTAGAATCTCAAAACCCAGACAGATAAAGATGTGCCATCGTCAACTTTGGGTCCCTGTTGGATTCTAAGACTAGATAGAGAAACACTGATTTAGTGGCTGTCTGCGAGGGAATAAGCAGTTCTTTGATCCACGAACATACAGAGCATGCACTTGGGTCATCTTTCTCCCTCCCTCCTTCCCTCTCCCTCCCTTTCTTCTCTCTCATTCTCTTCTTCTCCCTCTCTTCCCCACCTGAATTCTCTTTCTATCCTTCATGAATGCATATTCATTCATTCGCAAGCTAAATGCAGGAATGTGAGGCCATAAAAACACATGTAATCACTTATTCTGAATCCTTAATAACATGTTTTGTTTTGTTTTTTATCATCCCAGAGAATAACTAAAGAAACATAATTTTCTTCCTCTTAGAGAGGGGTGGGAGTCTACAAGGGCAGAGTGTTGCATACATTTTCAGAAATGGGTATTGTAGTGGCTGTTTTTTACTTTCTTGTTTATAATGTTATAAAAGAGGGTTCTATTGGGGTTGAGGGTGGGGTACCATATTGAGAAATCACTGTGATATGGAAACAGAGGGCATTAAAAAGATTTAACCTCTTTCCAAAATCCCTAACATTTGAAATTATTCCCAGTCCCTGAGCAGACATTAAATTTGAGGAATGGAGGTTCTAAAGGTTAGCGTTCAAGAAAACAGAATCAGTGCTAGACAGGACTTGAGGGAAACATCTAGACTAGCATCCTGCCAGTGTCATATGGTTACTATGAGAAAAAACGTTTGTGTTAGTATTATTATGATAATTTTTTAAAAAAATCTCTTATCTTCTGTCTTAGAATTGATACTTGTTCCAAGGCAAAGGAAGGGTAAAGGATAGGCCATTGGGAATAAGTGACTTGCCCAGGGTCAAACAGCTGGGGAGGCCAGATTTGAACCCGAGTCTTCCAAATTCCAGGCCTGGCACTCTATTCACTGAGCCACCTAGCTGCCCCGATAATGGTTATTTTTAGGATGAGGAGACTCATCCTAAAGGCAAAGCCAAAATAACCTTCTAGTTCTGGATAGAAAACCAAGTCCAACTTTTGCCAGGGCGTTACATGGACAAAACTGGGAGACTAGTCATCTTAGACAAACGAAGGCTGGACTTCAGGTGCATATTTGTCACATGCATTCAATTCCATTGGACAACTATTTATCAAGCGTTTACCATATGCTGGGCATTGTGGAGACCCTGGGTTACAAAGCGGAAAAATGACACAGATTACCTTATAGGAGTTTACAATTTTCTAAGGCGATATTACATAAAAAGGAATAGAATCATAAATTGGAGCTGGAAGGGGCTTTCCCAGGCAGTTGGTCTAAAGTCTTCATTTTACAAATGGGCAAGCTGAGTCTCAAAGGCAAAGAGACATGCTCCAAATCAAAGAGGCTTTAAGCATCAAAACCAGGATTCAAATTTGGTCCTGTGACTCCCTATCCAAATGTTCTTCATACTACCATGGTGCAAAGTAGTATATGAATAGGATAAGAAACAAACCAATAAAAGCCCACTTTGCTCTCTACCTTTTTTCCCTTCTGTGTTTTCTAGGAACAAGATTAATCACTGTATTGATCTGAATTTTCGAGGTCTTTTTGCACTGTTGCCCTTTACTAAGGTTCTCCTAGTCCTAGTCTGAATACTTTTCAGCCCTCACTCTGGTTCTCCCAACCATAACTAGGGTAAGGCCACTGGGGCTTTGACCTAGAATACTGAATTAAGATAGTGCTGACAATTTGTCTTCTGTCTAGGGGAGTGACCACCAGGTAATAAATCTTTTTGGTACCGTATCTCAAGATTACATTCCTGGAAGGAATATCTATACTGATGCATCGACTTTAAAATATGAAATGCATTTAATAATCAAAGATACTATCTATGGCTTTTGTGCTTCCAATTTGTACATGTGGCTAAAAAGATTAAAATCAATCTGCCACTATTTTTTTAAACCCTTACCTTGTGTCTTAGAATCAATACTGTATATTGGTTCTAAGGAAGAAGAGCTGGGCAATGGGGGTTAAGTGACTTGCCCAGGGACACACAGTTAGGAAACATCTGAAGTCAGTTTTGAAGCCAAGACTTTCAGTCTCCATCCTATCCCCTAAGCTACCTCACCGCTTCTCCCATTGTTTTTTGCATTGTCTTCTTTGATTTACAGTGTGTTCCCTCTCTTTCCTGGGTTGCACATTAAGTCAAAAAAGGGTCATCTAGTCCTCTGACCTCAGCCAAGTCACAACTTCCCAGGGTGTCAGTTTCTTCCTCTACAAGATGAAGGTTTGGACTAGATAATATCCAAAGGTCTACAAGTCTACAAGTCTAGGAAACTCTTTATGATTGCTGGCTGCCATTTTGGTTTGTTGGCTGCTGTTGCTGCCTACCATTCCACAGTTGTCATGTATTATCTGAATCTTGCATCTTTAACAGTTTGGACTCTTTTTGTCCCCTCCTTCCCCACTCCACCCCGTTACCTCTATTGGTCCATTTAACTCACTGCACACAACCTTTATATTCAAATTCTGTACACTTTCTCTGAATGCATCCTGCCCCATGGAAGCTAATGGCATCATGACTTTTTCACACTGTTTACAGAAAGGTTCAGTTCTTAAGAGTTCATTGCTATAGATCCTGTCTTACCATTTATGTTAGAGACAGCTCATAGATGAAAATGATGACATTGCTCAATACGCCTATGAGGAACAATACAAGTACAAGCCAGAAATTCAGGTTATAGATTACCACCATGCAGTTGACACCTACAGCTTAGGCTAGATTCTACTTCAGGCTACTCTGGGACCATGCTCAGGTTCCTTCTCTTTCCCATTCTCCTTGCCAAGTGAAAGTTGTTTGGACTAAAAACAAATCTATATTTATCTATAGGGCGCTAAGTGGCAAAGTGGATAAGAGTGTCTGATTAGGAGTCAGGAAGACCTGAATTCAAATCTGGCCCTCAGAAACTTGCTAGTTGTGTGACCCTGGGCAAGTTGCTTAATCTGATTTGCCTCAGTTTCTTCATCTGTCAAATGAATAGGAGAAGGAAATGGCAAACCACTCCAGTATCTCTGCCTAGAAAGCCCCAAATGGGGTCATGAAGAGTCAGAGAGAACTGAACAACACCATTCAATCAACCAATAAACATGTAGTTAGTACCTACTATGTGCCAGGCATTGTGCTAAATTATTCAACATTGGTCAGTGCATGGTCTCAACATGCAAGTGCAGAATTTGGTAACAGAATTCAGTTCTAAATAATCCACTAAAATACTTTTAAAAATTATAATTTCCCAGTGTATACTGGCATTTGATCTTTACAATCTTTAGATATATTATTTTTCAGGGTCCTATTCTGATTATTCTGATTCAATTGAATTCAGCAAGCTTTAATTATACATCTGTTATGTTCTAGGTACTGTGGTAGGTGCTAGGTAAATTGGATAAAAACAAACTATTTTTGCTTTCTAGAATCTTACATCCTGCTGGGGGAAAGCTCTATAATCACAAATAATGCATACAGGGCAAACACAAAGACATTTTCAGGAAGAGAGCATTAACAACTTGCAGTATCAGGAAAGGGTATCCTCTAGGAAGGAATGCTTGAATTGGGTTTCGAATGAAGTTAGAAGGAGAGAGAACATTATACACAGGAGGCATACCTCATACAAAGAACAGAGGTGAGAGGCTGAGTGCCATCAATGAAGAAAGGCAAGTTGGCTAGTTTGACTGAAATGTAGAGTACGTTAGGAAGAGGAATGTGAGATCAGCCTAGAAAGACAAGTTGAAGTCAAATTGTGAAAGGCTTTAAATGCCAGACGGAGGGGTTTATATTTTAGCCTCAATCAACTTGGAAAAGCTTTTTTGGCAAGCAAATAGCATGGTCCAACTTGTGTCAAAAGCTGAGGGGGTAGGAGGAAGGGAAAAGGCATCAAGAAGGATGATGACTAAGAAAAGAATATCAAATCTAGCATTTAGGAGATCATTGATTATTTGGAATCAAGCAGGTTTAGTTCAGTGGTGTGGTCAGAAGCCAGACTTCGAGGGACTGAGAAATTAATAAAAATTAAAGAAGTGGAGGCAAAAAGTATGGACAGGAATTTGGCATAGAGAGATTTAGGATGAAAGCTTGAAGTGATGGTAGGTCAAGTAAAATTTTTTTTCTTCTTTTAAAGAACTTGGGAAATTTGGACGTTTTTAGGCAGGAAGGAAGAGCCAGATGATAGAGAAAAATTGACAATGGGTGGGGGAGAGCAGTATGATAAAAGATCAAGGGTTTTTAAAAATTAAGTTGACTTAATTTTAACATGACCAGATATCCAAGCTGGACAAGATCTAGCCCATAGGCAAAAGTACATAGAGAGAAGAATGGCTTTTCAGTATGTCCAAGAACCCTTGAATATATTTCTGAGTGTATTACTAGCATAAAGAAGTCCACTTCCTCTTAGGTTAGTAGCAATTTCCAAGGACCAGAACAAAATCTAACAAGGGAATTGGCAATCTCTCCAAAGTAGTATGTCAAGCTGCTGATCCATGTTCTTCAGGCATATTTTGAGGAAGGGGAATGGTGGTAGTAACCAGATGTTGATTCTGGTGAGCGGGAACAGAAGGTTACCATGTGTCAACCCTGATAAGTGGTGGAGCATGGCAGAGGCAGCCAACCCATATGCCACTGATATTCTGACCACATGCTATAAACACATGGGCTGCCAACCCCTGTTCTAACATTAATCTGACATCAATTTCCATGTTTTCTCCAATATGGCAGCCTACAATGGAATGAATAAAACTAGATACAGATATTGGTGATAGAATCAGCTGTTGGGAAGAGGGAGTAGTTGCTTATGAGAAGCTGAAGAAGACCATGGCTAATTCCTATAGAAATTGGATGACAGGTCAAAATAAACCATTTCATTTCTGTCACAAATGAAGGTGAAACTGTGAAATATTTGTGAATTCCTTTGGAAAGATTAAGAGTTTTAGGAATCTTTCTGACGGATACTTCTCAATGCCCTTTGCTGGCTTATCATCCACATCATGCCTCCTAATTGTGAGTATTCCCCAAGATTTCATTTTAGGCCTCCCTCCTCTCTCCCTCTCCCTCTATTTCTCTCTCTCTCTCTCCCTCTATTTCTCTCTCTCTCTCTCCCTCTATTTCTCTCTCTC
>NW_025389152.1:0-9462 GCF_016433145.1 Gracilinanus agilis | reverse complement strand
GGGGGGGGAGAAGATAATAATAAGAAAAGAAAGGAAAGCAAACAAAAAGGAATAAATTTATATTCCATAAAAAAGCACGTGGGATCAACAGGGAAAAATAACAATACACTGTAAGGGTAAAGAGGTTAGAGAGAAGGAATATTCAATACTTAAGTGCATTGAAATCAACTTAGAGAAGAACAATCAGATCCATAGGGGCAGAAAATTGATTCATGCCCTATAGAGAAGTAGAAGGGTAACAAAGGGACTGGTAGGGAGGGAAGCAATACTAGGGAGGGAGAGGGCTTTGGGGGGGGGAGCACCATGTGGCTTTAAAGAACAATAAGAGGGGAATAAGAAGGGAGGGGGGAGAAAGGGAAATACAATAAGGGAGGGGATTATAGGAACTGATTAAAAACAAAACACTGGTATAGAAGGAAACAGTGAAAGAAGAAAGGACAGGACTAGGAGAGAGAATCAAAATGTCTGGGAATACAGAGTTGATAATTATAACTCTGAATGTGAATGGGATGAACTCACCCATAAAACGGAAGCAAATAGAGTGGATTAGAAACCAAAAACCAACCAGACAGACAGACAGACATAGAATGAAAATGAGAGGATGGAGCAAAATCTTTTGGGCTTCAAATGAGAAAAAGAAGGCAGGGGTGGCTATCATGATCTCTGACTGAGCCAAAGTAAAAATAGATAAGGTTAAAAGAGATAGGGAAGGTTACTACATCCTAATAAAAGGCAGTATAAACAATGAAGAAATATCAGTACTCAATATGTATGCACCAAATGGAATAGCTTCCAAATTTCTAAAGGAGAAGCTAGTGGAGCTCAAGGATGAAATAGATAGCAAAACCATACTAGTGGGGGACCTGAACCTTCCCCTATCAGATCTAGATAAGTCAAACCAAAAAATAAATAAGAAAGAGGTGAGAGGTGAATGAAACCCTAGAAAAATTTGAGTTAATAGATATATGGAGAAAAATAAATAAAGACAAAAAGGAATACACCTTCTTTTCAGCAGCACATGGAACATTCACAAAGATTGACCATGTAATAGGAAACAGAAACATGGCAAACATATGCAAAAAAGTAGAAATAATAAATGTAACCTCAGAACACAATGCAATAAAAATAATTATTAGTAAGAATACATGGAGAGGCAAATCAAAAACTAATTGGAAATTAAATAATATGATTCTCCAAAATAATTTAGTGAAAGAACAAATCACAGAAACAATTAATAATTTCATTGAAGACAATAACAATGATGAGACATCTTACCCAAACTTATGGGATTCAGCCAAAGCAGTTCTAAGGGGAAAATTGATATCACTGAGTGCTAAGAGTAGAAGCTGGTATTTTGAAAAAACAGATAAAATAGACAAAGTACTGGTTAATCTAACTTAAAAAAGGAAAGAAGAAAACCAAATTAATAGTATCAAAGATGAAAAAGGAGACATCACCTCTAATGAAGAGGAAGTTAAGGCAATCATTAAAAACTATTTTGCCCAATTATATAGCAATAAATTTAGTAATCTAGGTGATATGGATGGATGTTTGCAAAAATATAAATTGCCTAGATTAACAGCAGAAGAAATAGAATACTTAAATAATCCAATATCAGAAAAAGAAATTGAACAGGCCTTTAAAGAACTCCCTAAGGAAAAATTGCCAGGGCCTGATGGATTCACAAGTGAATTCTATCATTCAAAAAACAATTAATCCCAATACTATACAAATTATTTGATATAATAAGCAAAGAAGGAGTCTTACCAAACTACTTTTATGACACAAATATGGTACTGATTTCAAAGCCAGGCAGATCAAAAACAGAGAAAGAAAATTACACACCAATCTCCCTAATGAACATAGATGCAAAAATCTTAAATAGAATACTAGCAAAAAGACTCCAGTGAGTTATCGAGAGGGTTATTCATCATGATCAGGTGGGATTTATACCAGGAATGCAAGGATGGTTCAACATTAGGAAAACCATCCACATAATTACCATATCAACAAGCAAACCAACAAAAACCACATGATTATCTCAATAGATGCTGAAAAAGCCTTTGACAAAATACAACACCCATTCCTACTGAAAACACTAGAAAGTATAGGAATAGAAGGACCTTTCCTAAAAATAATAAACAGTATTTATCTTAAACCATCAGCAAGCATCATTTGCAATAGGGATAAATTAGAAGCCTTTCCAATAAGATCAGGTGTGAAACAAGGATGGCCATTATCACCTCTATTATTTAACATTGTACTAGAAACACTAGCAGTAGCAATTAGAGAAGAAAAAGAAATTGAAGGTATTAAAATAGGCAATGAGGAGACTAAGCTATCACTCTTTGCAGATGATATGATGGTATACTTAAAAAATCCTAGACAATCAACTAAAAACTAGTAGAAATAATAAAAAACTTCAGCAAAGTTTCAGGATAGAAAATAAATGCACATAAATAATCAGCATTTCTATATATTTCCAACACATCATAGCAGCAAGAGGTAAAAAGAGAAACATCATTTAAAATTATCCTAGACAATATAAAATACTTAAGAATCTATCTACCAAAACAAATATAGGAATTATAAGAACATAACTACAAAACACTTTCCAAAAAAGTAAAACTAGATCTAAATAATTGGAAAAACATTGAGTGCTCATGGGTAGGACGAGCTAACATAATAAAAATGGCCATTCTACCCAAATTAATTTACTTATTTAGTGCCATACCTATCAAACTACCAAAAACCTTTTTTATTACATTAGAAAAAACTATATGAAAGTTTATTTGGAAGAACAAAAGATCAAGAATATCAAGGGAAATAATGAAAAAAAAAAAACGTGAAGGAAGGTGGCTTAGCAGTACCAGATATTAAGCTATACTATAAAGCAGCAGTCATCAAAACAATATGGTACTGGCTAAGAGAAAGAAGGGAGTGGAATAGACTTGGGGTAAGTGATGTCAGCAAGACAGTGTATGATAAACCCAAAGAGCCCAGGGACTTTGGGGACAAAAATCCACTATTTGACAAAAACTGCTGGGAAAATTGGAAAACAATATGGGAGAGATTAGGTTTAGATCAACATTTCACACCATACACCAAGATAAATTCAGAATGGGTGGAAGACTTAAATATAAAGAAGGAAACTGTAAGTAAATTAGGTGAACACAGAATAGTATGCTTGTCAGATCTCTGGGATAGGAAAGATTTTAAAACCAATCAAGAATTAGAGAAAATTACAAAATATAAAATAAATAATTTTGATTATATTAAATTAAAAAGTTTTTGTACAAAGAAAAACAATGCAACCAAAATCAGAAGAGAAACAACAAACTGGGAAAAAAATCTTTATAACAAAAAATTCTGACAGAGGTCTAATCACTCAAATATACAAGGAGTTAAAGCAATTGTATAAAAAAATCAAGCCATTCCCCAATTGATAAATGGGCAAGAGACATGAATAGGCAATTTTCAGGTGAAGAAATCAAAAGTATCAATAATCATATGAGAAAGTGTTCTAAATCTCTAATAATTAGAGAAATGCAAATCAAAACAACTCTGAGGTATCACCTCATACCTAGCAGATTGGCTAAAATGATACAAGGGGAGAGTAATGAATGTTGGAAGGGATGTGGCAAAATTGGTACATTAATGCATTTTTGGTGGAGTTGTAAACTGATCCAACCATTCTGGATGGCAATTTGAATCTATGCCCAAAGAGCTCTAAAAGATGGCCTGCCCTTCGATCCAGCCATAGTATTGCTGGGTTTGTACCCCAAAGAGATAATAGATAAACAGACTTGTACAAAAATATTTATAGCTGTGCTTTCTGTGGTGGCAAAAAACTGGAAAGCAAGGGTATGTCCTTCAATTGGGGAATGGCTTAACAAATTGTGGTATATATTGGTGATGGAATAGTGTTGTGCTCAAAGGAATAATAACCTGGAGGAATGCCATGTGAACTGGAAAGACCTCCAGGAATTGATGCAGAGTGAAAGGAGCAGAGCCAGAAGAACATTGCACACAGAGACCAATACACTGTGGTAAAATCGAATGTAATGGAAGTCCGTACTAGCAACAACGCAATGACCCAAGACAATTCTGAGGAATTTATGGAAAAGAACACTACCCACATTCAGAGGAAGAACTACAGGAGTAGAAACACAGAAGAAAAACAACTGCTTGGACACTTGGGTTGATGAGGAAATGATTGGGGATGTAGAGCTGAAAAGACCACATCTATGTAACTATCAATAATGTGTAAATAAGTCTTGACTGACCACACATATTAAAACCAGTGGAAATGCGAATTAGCTATAGTGGAGTGGGTGGGGTTTGAGGGGGTAAAGGGGAAAGTAAAAACATGACTTATGTAACCGTGGAAAATTTTTCTAAAAATAAAAAATTATTTGAAAAGAAAGAAAGAAATTTCAAAGCTCTGGAGAAGTCTGGAGCACCAGCCAAGGGAATACTAGTATGGGCTTTAGAAAAGGACTTAATTCACACTTTGGGGTGGATGATAGTTGATCTTTTTGCCAAAAGCTTAGGGCAGAGCTCTAAGACAGGACAGCCAAAGATATACCTGATTGGATCAAGTACACAGTGAGACCAAAAACTTGAGACTAGTGGATCTGAGGCTAGAATTTGATCAGTCACTGACCTGATCAATATCAGAGTGAGATCAAAAGCTTACACCTAAGCCTGAGGCAAGTCTTTAAACTATAAGCATCACAAGGGTCAATTGAATCAGCAGGCTTTCAGGGCTCTCAGCTCTCAGAACATAACTTTATCCCCCAAGCCTACCTATAATTAGATAGGAAAAATGAGCAAACAACAAAAAAAGTACCTAACTCCAAAGAATTTTTATGGAGACAAAGAACAAGGTGTAGACACAGAAGGGGACAGGGAAAGCAAAGGAAACACTCCCAAAGTCCAAAAGAAAGTTATGAATTTGATACAGATTCTGAAAGAACTCAGAAAGGATTTCAAAAACCAATTAAGGAGAGGCAGAGGAAAAGTGGGAAAGAGAAATGAAAGTGATGCAAGGAGAAAGGAAAGCAATGCAAAAAGAAATGGGCCAATTGAAAAAGAAGAATTAAAAACTGTTAGAGGAAAATCAGGTCTTAAAAATCAGAATTAACCATCTAGAAACTAATGATTTCACGAGAAATCAAGAAACAATAAAGCAGAAACTAAGGAATAAAAATAAACAGATAAAAACATGAAATATCTTATTGAAAAAACAACTGACATAGAAAATAGATCTTTGAGAGACAATTTGAGAATTATTGGACTACCTGAAAGCCATGATCAAGAAAAAACCTCAGATATCATATTACAAGAAATTATCAAAACAACTGCCCAGAGGATCCTCGAATAAGAAAATAAAATTGAAATTGAAAGAATTTACAGATCACCTACACAAAGAAATCCTCAAATGACACCTTCCAGGAATATAATAGCTAAATTCGAGAGCCACCAAACCAAGGGAAAAAATACTTTAAGCATCCAGAAAGAAACCCTTCAAATACAAGGAAGCTACAATCAGGATCACAGAGGACCTAGAATATATGCCCTTTGGTCCAGCAATACCACTACTAGGTTTGTATCCCAAAGAGATTAATGGGGATGGACCTGTTTGTACAAAAATATTTATAGCTACACTTTTTTGTGGTAGAAAATGAAGGTATATGATGGTGATTGAAAACTGCCATGCTATAAACAAATGATGAACCACTTGATTTCTTTAACTAGAAGGGCCTACATGAACTGATTCAGAGGGAAATAAACAGAACCAGGAGAACATTGTACAGAGTAACTAGACATTGCAGGATGATCAAATGTAATAGACTTTGCTACTAATAGCAACTCAATGATCCAGGACAATTCTGAGATACTTATGAGAAAGAATTCTACCCACAGATAGAGAACAGACTTTTGGAGTAGGAATGCAGAAGAAAATATATAATTTATCACTTGTTCATATGGGTATATGATTTGGGGTTTTGGTTTTAAAAGATTACTCTATTACAAAAATGAATAATATGGAAATAGGTTTTTAGTGATAATACATTATCAACCCAGTGGAATTGCTGATCAGCTCTGGGGGTGGGCAAGGAAGAGGAAAGGGAGGCAACATGAATCATGTAACCATGAGAAAAAAATAAATAAAAAATGAAAATAACATTAATTTGGGAAATTTAATAATTACAAATAAAGCAACAGACTAGACTTATTTATAGTAATAATTATTGACATGTAGAGCTTTGTGGCTTGCAAAGCATTTCACAAATATTATCGCATTTGGTCATTCAGGTAAGTTCTGTATTATCCCTACCTGACAGATGAGGAAATGTATTTATTTTCATCTATTCATGGTAATTTCATAAAAGAAGACTTTTTTATTTGTTTATTCTTTCAATCTTACTTATCAAATTGGGACTTTGTACTAGGGCCAGGATCTTTGTATTTATGGATGGAATGCTTGGGCCTTGTTTGGACCTGACTTACAATATTCCAGATGTTGAGTGCTATATTTTTTAAGAATTTCAAGAGTAGTTTGGGCCAGGAACTTGCAAACTTTCATAGCACCTAATATAGTCTTATCTAAGGCAAAATTTGGTTGCTGTCCTAATCTGTTTTTCAGAAACAGATCCTTTTCTAGTTTGCATCTGTTTTACCTAACTATAGTTTGCCTTTTGTAAGATTTCTTCTAGATTCCTGCTGATCCTATCTCCTATCAGTTACTTTGAAAGATCTGCAGGTTCAGTGATAGAACTACAGACTCTCTCTTGGTCTGAGCTCTTTATCTTGGTTACTTAGCTTTGTACTTAATACTGGACTGGGGCATAACTTCAACACCCTAATTCAGAGTCCAAGCTATATCGTCAATTTTAGCTTTTGTACCTGGTCTTTTCCAGATACAAAGCTTTTGCCCCAGGATCATTCCTTGACTTGGTCTCTAGGTACAAGTTATATGCTTATTGGCCATATTGGATCTGGGATCCAGATTTTGGATCAGAGGGGTAAAATTGCCAATTATCTCGTCATCTTGCTCCCTGAGAATGTCAAGCCATATCTGGTTTGCTTTTTACTTTTTCTAATACTACATAGCAGAAGGCCTCAGTAAACAGTAAGTAGTCCCTTGTTTAGACCTGTTTCGCAATGGCTACAAACCTTTGTCTGATGCCCAACAATGATACCCAGCTAGAAAAATAATTCCTTTAATTTTTCCTCATATTTTTTCCTTTCATGACTCAGGGTAGCGTTCTTTCTAGGTTTTTGTTGGAATAGTAGTTAGGAAGAGCTAGACTATATGGCTTCTTTCTATTCTGCCATCTTTGTATGTTTTAGGTTTCTTTCCCTAATGAACACAGTCTTAGAAAAATAAATAACACTGAAAATATCAGTTAATATTTCTGTTTTCTCAAAAAACAATAACAATGAGTTATCAATATGAGAAAGTGACTATTTAAAAAAAATACATTCAGCAAATTTAGAAAATTGTTTAATAGTTGGTTTTCTCCCTACAATATATTTATAAAAATCCTGAAATTTAATGTAACTGTCATGAGCATTACTCAAAATAGTTTCTCAATTTATAAAAATATTTTTAAGTGAAATGGTTTAAATTATAGGCCAATGCCTTGATCAAAAGTAGATTTTCAAAGGCTATAAAACATTTTCATTGATAAATATCTGTGTTCAAATTCGACCTTAGACATTTACAAACTGTGCAACCCTGGACAAGTCACTTAACCTTTGTCTGCCATCAATTTCAATTATTAAAAAGGGGATAATAATAGCTCTTGACACTCAAGAGTTGTTGTGAGGATCAAATGAGATAATCATTTTAAAGCACTTAGTACAGTGCCTGCCATATAGTGAATGCTACATAAATGTTAACCATTATTATTTGCTATTTAAAAATATGTATGAAGCTCAGTAAAGGTACTGCCAATCACCATAAATCTAATGTACTTTGAGAGGTCTCAAGAGTTGGACAAGATAGAGATACACTGCACTAACTATATATTTTTGGTTATCAAAACACTCACATATGTTCATACTTATTGAGGCAGAAATGATAGTCTAGAAGCCTTACCTGAATTAGGATGAATTTGCATATACATTTTAGACAACCACCTTTAATAGTGTATTTTCTTTTTTCCTTGTTTGCAAAATTCAGGAAGTGACATTTTAAGATAGTTCTTGTTGATAGATTCCTCCTATGCCTTATTATAGGTGAATTACAACACGACTGCAGCTCTGTTTCATTATTTTCACAGGCATTTTGGCCCTAAACAGGATTTTATTATCTACAAAGCATAAAAATACCCAGCACTCCAAAGAATTAATTTAGAGAACCTAAGCATATTGCACAGAACATAAAGTTGACCTTTACCGTCTACAGCTTTTGGGATGGAGTGGGATGTGGAACACATCATAGATTTAATGTGGCACAACGCTGTCTGCAGAAACTTGGGTGGGACTGTGACTGCCTGTCCATGGCACCCGATGATTGAATCTGCTGTCACCAGCATCCTGATAATAATGAACATTCAGCTTAACGACCGTGATTATGATTATCATAATTGATGTGCAAGTGCACTGTGTGGGGATCATTACAGCTGAACTGTACAGCAGAGAAACATGCCTTAGTTATGGATAATTTTACTTTTATGCATTGATTGGTATAAAATATGCCTTTCTATCTAAACAGACCAGCTTCATATAATTTTAGGAAGCTTTCTACATATATGGATTGATGATTATGCATTTACTGAAAAAGAGACCATACTGTTGTTTGTTTAGAGTGGTTTCATTTCATTAGTGACTGTAAACAATTAAATAATTAGATGTAATTGAGGGAAAATATTTTTCTTATGAGGATGGACTTCAATAATCAAATATTCAGTTTATGTTTATTCTCTCCTCTGCAACACACCAGGGACTTCACTTCCCAATTATTACTGATTGCCTCTATCTAATTTGTCCAGAAGTCAGTAGGAAGATCCAGGAAAAACATATTGATGTGTGTAAAGAAAATAAAGATGCAGATGTATTTCTATGCATATGCATATTTAAAAAAAAAATATATATATATACACACACCCAGAAATACACACATATGTATGTTTCCTACCAAATCTATACTGTATTATAATATACATTTATAAAACACTTTAAAAATATTAATTCATTTAATCTTACCAATAGCCCTATAAGACTGGAAGTGCAAAAGTTTTTCCCATTTTGTTGACAAGGAATCTCAGGTTCAAAGAAGTTAAGTAATGTTACCAAGGTCATGTAGCTAATAAGTAACGGGCTTCAACTTTGTCAGGTCTTCTGACTTAAAGTCTAGTGCTCTTGGATTGGAACCTGAGGGTGAAAGCAGATGTGGGACATTGTGTCCAAGATAAAAAGGAAAATCTAACATATATATAATATATATAT